>NW_024368707.1:6450982-6712074 GCF_014805655.1 Passer montanus
GGGGGGGGGCGGTGAGTAACGGGAAGAAAAGAAAAAAAGAGAAAGACAGGACCAAAGGAGGTTACAATTTCACTGAGATTTACTGCTGAGTCCACTGCTGAGTGTTTTAGTCAGTCTCTTTGGCCTATTCCTTACATGGGTATGGACAGAGATAATGAAGATTTGCTGACATAAATACTTCTTCTTCCTAAAGACTGGTAGAACAGTATGTGGTGATGGTGATGTTCTCACTCTGTAGGGTGGGTTAAAAGGGTTGTGTTCCTGGACTGGTACAATTTATGATAGATATTTGAGATGGTGATGAGCAGAAACCTGTCAATAACACCAAAATGGCTAATAACACACTCACAGCAGTGACCCATGACTATTTCCTGATCCAGGAAGGAAAATTCTCTCCTCTGCTATTCTAAGTGTATTTACTGCTCGTCACACTGAGGGCTGCAGCTAAGGCATTCAGACTGGCACATCTGCCAGAGGAAAGTAGAGCAAGCTTTGTGCAAGATCCTTATTTTTGGCTTTAATTAGGCACAGTGCAAAGATCCTCTGCTCATCCACTGTAAATCAGAACTCCTTTTCCTTTATTAGAAAAAAACAAAACCCAAAAACTTCCACTGAAAGAAGTTAGAAGTTTTTTCATAGCTGTTAATCCTACCAAAAAATACACATGAAAGATGGAGTCTAAGTTATTCGTAGAACTACTCCACACCAACCACAGGAGTACTGTGCACTCATGATGCCACTTACAATGTAAAGCAGCATCTCTGTGCACTGATTGCAGCAAATTAAAAAAAAAGAAAAAAAACCTCTTCAAAAGATGAATATCAATAGCCTCAAACAGACTGAACCCACTTGTCTGGATATTCTGCTTTCCTAACTTGTTTTAGGCTGTGGCATCTAAACAGTGGAAATAGGTCCCTGAGATCTCCCTGAGTCTATGCTTGAAGGAAAGCCTTTCAGTGCAGTCTGATACTGTTAGGTCTTCATCATTTTCCATGTACCTTTTGAAATGTTAAAAGGTTTCAATTTGGCCAATTTGCAGAGGACCGCAGATTCAGTTTTCTGCATTATCTGATTGTTTCAAAGAGAGCTTCCCAGGAACCTTTAAATTGTCCAAATGTTTTCATCTGACTGTAGGAAAATGGATTGAAAGGGAATCATCCAAGTATAACATGTGAAGGCCCCAGGTGTGGTACTTGAGCCATAGAATACCGTACAAATGGGAATTAGTTCCTCCGTGTGTTATTCTCCAGAGCATGAGGAAGGGCAAGGTGCCAGTGTCTTTCTATCAGAAAATAAAAACTTCTTTGCCTTCAGATAACAAACTTAGATGCCCATCTGAAAGGTGAATAGGTTAAGCAACTTGAAGAATGCCACTAGTAAATGAGTTCATGCTTTTTTCCAGGATATGTCAGTAAAGATTTAAACAGAAAACTCAAATATTTAAAGTAAATTATATAGCCAGGATGTATGCAATTTGCATATACTTTTTTTAAAGAAACAGACTAATTGAGAGAGAAAAATAGCTGGACTGAATATTTGCAGTCATTGTGAGAAATAAACATTTTGAACACGCATCTCCAGTGACAACTTTGGAGACATTAAGACATCAGATTTTCTCTGAAGTGATTGCTTGATTTTAACTTCTTTAATTACTCTGTAATAGGAATAAGGACCCTGGAAGATCTCTCTCTCTTTAACTGCAGGCAAATCTGCTGAAGACTGAGGCTGCTCTGCTCTTCTGGCCTGGAAGAGCAAGTGAAACGCTGGTACAGGGACCACCTCTACATTCAAAATTCACCAGCCAGGATCTATGCAATTTGCATATATTTTTTTAAAGAAACAGACTAAGTGAGAGAGAAAAATAGCTGGTGAATATTTCCAGTCATTTTGAAAAATAAACATTTTGAACATACATCTCCAGTGGCAACTTTGGAGACATTAAGACATCAGATTTTCTCTGAAGTGATTGCTTGATTTTAACTTCTTTAATTACTCTGTAATAGGAATAAGGACCCTGGAAGATCTCTCTCTCTTTAACTGCAGGCAAATCTGCTGAAGACTGAGGCTGCTCTGCTCTTCTAGCCTGGAAGAGCAAGTGAAATGCTGGTACAGGGACCACCTCTACATTCAAAATTCACATCAGTATAATCAACTCAGGAAGCAATTGAGAAGGCTGAAAAGTAACTTCTACTCGTTTAATTTGTCTGGATTCATCACTGATTACACTAACTCTGTGCAAGGGCTTCTTACATTTAGGTATAAAAATCTTAACTGATCTGTTCACCCTGTGTGACCCTGTGTGCAGAAATGGGTATAAAGAGAGAAGATGGAAGAAGAAAGCATGTAGGTTGCAGAGTCTTTTAAATATAAAATAGAAAATGAGTGAGACTTTTTTTTATTTTCAGCTTTATGGACTGTGCAGACAGGAAACTGTGCATTTAATTTATATGATTATATTAATTTTGGTTCAGAAGTTAATAGCATCATTCCCTTTGTGGGACCTGTCATGCATTGAAACTAAATCATCCCCCACAGTGCAATACAAAAATGGGACTGTGGACTCAGGAGAGCCATTTTCCTGTCATTAGCAAATTTCATCCTTATGTCTGGGTACTGAGTTCACTGTCCACAGCACAGCTGAGTCTTTTTCCTAGCTGCAAAGAATATTGTTGCCTTTGAAGAGCACATAATTTAACAATTACAAATTGCTTTTTCTCCTTGGAGAGTATTGTCTGTGAATGTTTTCACGGATATAGCCTCCCTCCTTGTAATCCACTGCACCATAAAAGTACCTGGAAAGATGACACATGGGACTGTATATTGACAGACCAAACCCTTGAGCTTAACCCACTAAAAATCATCCCATCGTAAGGCCAGTCCCTCAGTCATACCTGGATTTGGAAGCTTTTGCATTAAGAAGCATGGGTACAGATTATTTATCTCAGCTGGAGTGCTCTGCCCTGTGCACCCCCACACCCAGCCTGGGGTTCATTGTGAACTGAGGAATGCAGGTTCACTTCCACTCATGCCCAAGGGTAAATGGAAATGAGTATGAAGCAGCCTTCCTCCCTAAACCCAGAGTGCCACCAGCTGCCAGCACCTCAGTGGGACTGGCAGGTGTCAGGGTACCTGCAGAGCACTGGCTGGGCACCTTCAGCCTCGAGCAGTGACAAGAGAAGAGCAGAAGAGGGTACATGGGTGTTCCCAGCAGATGAATACCCATCTGAGGGGAAGTGGGAAAACACAGGACTAGCACTGTCCTGGTCAATAAGGAGCACAGGGATTGAAGCCATGGTATGGAAAACCCCATGTCAGAGGCAAGACCTGGTAATGCCAGCACTAGGAAATGACAACAGATAGCAAGGAAACTCTTTGGGTGTCATTAAACTGACAAAGGAAAGTGAGTGAGTGAGTGAGTGAGTGAGTGAGTGAGTGAGTGAGTGAGTGAGAGAGTTATGTGTGTGTGTGTGCATGCACCCATGCACACATGGGCATGCACACTGCATATGCCCAAAGTGGGAAATAAATAATTCTGGAAATAGTAAGAAATTAATTTCCAAAGACATGAACTGAGGCACCCACTGCTGCCTGCTATGTAGCTGGGAGTGGGCATCTGGCAGCCAGGTGATGGGTCACTACCTGGGTCTGTGCTGGCCTCCTCTGTGTCTCAGATGTCCATCTGCAAGTTGAGTAGTACAGTGAGAACTGCATGGGAAGAAGCACCCAAAGTTTGTTCCTCTGAAAACTCTCCCTCCTGTTTCTCTTTCCAGATGGCTGGGCTGGTGTCACCAATTAAAAACAAAGAGAACTTTAGGGAAACGAAAGAGAGGAAAAGGAAGATATACAGAGCAGCAATTAGAGAAGAGACAGCTAAAATAGGTTCATGATGGCGTGGATTCCTTCATGCTTGAGAAATGTGTCTAAGGTGAAACTTTTCTACTGTAGAGGCAATTTTCTCTTAATAAACAGCTCCCCAAATGCTTTCCTCCATGTAGATAATGTGATGAAACAAGTAGATCTGACATAGTTTGAGAACAGCTGAGCCATTACAGATGGATCTGCTGTCACCAGAAGAAGCGAGAAAAGGTCAGCCTGTTTATGAACCTTGTGTGTTGCTGGTTCACAGAGAGTTAAATGCTTGAAATGGTATCTGTGCCTTTGGAAATCTCCCACAACATCTCCCCAGAGACATGCTTGTGAGAAGTTTGCACCAGCCTAGAATAAACTGGTCTAAAACAATGAATCTAAACGAATATAAACCCTTGTGAGACTATTTTGCAGCTCAACAAAACTGATGGCCATAAGGAATTTAATCCAAGAGTCTCTCCATACATAAAGGCTTATGATTTGTCACTGATTCAGCTGAACATGTGGACATTCTTAACGTGCTTTAGAAATGAGCTACACTGATTTATCACCATAAGTTAAATTGATTATAAAAATATTAAAATTGCAGAGTCTGGTGCCAAAAGTTAAGAAATTCCTCAATTAAGGTGCTGCAGTCTTTTATTGTGAGATCACATCATCTTCTTTCCACAGATGCCCCTCACTCACAGCATGGTGTTCAGTTACTGACAAGTTGTTCAGAGTTTTGTTTTAATCCTCCTCACTGTTCCAGGGTCCCTGGCCCTGCGTTACCAATCACTCCTCAGCCCTAGGTCCGAGGGCAAAGCTATCAGACCATGAGTAGGCTTTTTGTGCAACACGCTTCCTGGATGTGCAAGGGACACATCTGAAAGCCTAGTGTTAAATAAGTAACCAAATAAATAAGTGACTGCTTTCAAGATGAGGGCACACCCTCATCTTCAGGGAAGAGCCACCACTGACTCAGTGCTCAGCTCTGCACTGAGGGCTTGGCCTCTCACTCTTGGCACACAGAGGAGGGAGCAGTTGTCTCAGGTTGAAAGGTGTAGCAGGGGGTCTGTATTCTACTCCCCATCTGTTAGGGGTGGGGCAGTTATCTTCTGTTGATTGAGCAGTTTATCTCTCCCACGACCAATCCTCCCTCTGGGGAGAAACCTTCTGTTAATGGGCCACTGAGTGCCACAGCAGGACTGATAAAATTACATCATCCCATTGTGAGATGTTCCGCCCAGAGGGAGGAGCCAAGCATTCCTACCTGGATATAATCTGAGATTCGGAAGACCGCAGCAGCCTTTTCCACTGCATTCTCAGAGAAGTAGCTCTTTCCCACTGGATTCCAAGGAAAATCAGGCCCATCTACACCACCAGTGGATATTCAGTGAATACTACACCCTCCTACAGGATCTTTGCTTCAACAGAATCCATCTGTCACTCCAGGAGGACTGCAGACACCATTTCAATTGGACTGCTACCAACACCCTGACCAACAGGGTGTCAGATTGTATTGTGACTCTGTCAGTGTTGTTTTGTATTACTGCATTTTTATTTTATTTTTATTTTCTTCCTTAATAAAGAATTGTTATTCCTACTCCCATATCTTTGCCTGAGAGCCCCTTAATTCCAAAATTATAATAATTCAGAGGGAGGGGGCTTACATTTTCCATTTCAGGGGAGGCCCCTGTCTTCCTTAGCAGACATCTGTCTTTTCAAACCAAGACAGCAGTGCACACTTACTGACCCCAGTGACCACCCAAAAACCCCAGGTGGGGCGATTTGACAGGCACTGCTCTGGAGGTCTGAGGTAAAACAAGGCTGAGCTCCAGCTCACTCAGAATGGCTTTCAGTTGTCTAAGCCATAGCATGATCCTCTCTCCCTCTCTTATCCTCTCTTTTTTCACACTTATTTTGAAGGTTCTGTCTTCTTCAGCAGTTGTGCAAAGTCTGGTAAAAAACAGCTTTTTTCATAGTTCAACCCCCTTTCATGGACAAGGCACCATCCATCTGCATATTGCATGAGATGGGGATCCTGGAGATAAACGGTTGTGTTCATAATTCATTTTTATAGTGTGCATGTGCAAAAGGACTCAAATTTAATGGGTATCTTAATTTCTGTCCCTCCTAAATTTTAAGTGTTTTGTTTTACAACCCTAATGATCTTTAAATGTAATTTTTGAAGATATTTCCTGATTTTTTTAAAGGCCAAACTTTTAAAAAAACATCTTGGGAATTTCTTTATGGGAGGCAATAACTACTCTCATGTGGACTATCAGGATAACTGGTTCCTTTGCTCATGGCTCTCAGAAATCTAGAAGAATCACAGGGGTCAAGCAAAGTGGTTTCATTCTGGTTTTTGTTTTTCATGTGACAATAATTCTGGTTCAAACTGAAACAAGATGTAAATTTGCATGTAAAAATCAAAAGTCATCATTTTCAAAGGGTTTGAATGAAACATTTAGATTTTTCAGGATTTTCACAGCAATGAAAATGGCTGAGTAATATCAACACATGCTGGAGTCAGTGATGGTGATTTTTCCTCAGAAAGGCACATGTCTCCATAGCCATCTCTGCCTCTTCCTCTTGAGGAAGCAGAACAATATCAGCCAAAAAAGTGTCATTTTTATATATAGGCCAAGGACAAGGGGTCAAACAGGCCCAGGAGGGCTGCACCAATTTTCTAACAGCAGATGACCCAGGAATCCTGACTGGACCTCATCTGAGAAATTTGGGCCCTCGAGTGCTCGGGGTTCCCCTGCCTTGCCCTGGGGTGCCATGGTCACCTACTCCCACCTCAAGGACAGTGGTGCAGAGGTGCCCATCCAGCCCCACACAGAAGCAGCTGGGAGGCTGGCAGGGTCCAGGACTCTGCATGCAGCTGTGCCTCTGTCTCTACAGGGAAGACTTGAGGACAGTGGTGCAGAGATGCCCATCCAGCCCCACACAGAAGCAGCAGCTGGGAGGCTGGCAGGGCCCAGGACTCTGCATGCAGCTGTGCCTCTGTCTCTACAGGGAAGGCTATTTTCCTGGTATGGAAGCACTGGATCGAATGATCGCAAGCACTTAATTTCTTCTCCCCTTCCAGGTTTTCTATGACACTCCAGCCTGGCTTTGTCCTGTTCCCATCCTCCCCTACTTTCAACTCCTTATCTCCACCTCCTCATCTCAGTTTCCAGTCACCAGCTGCTTCATTGAGTCCCAGCCTCCTCTTCTATCTCTAGTATCCTCTCTCAGCCTCTCCCTCTCCCCCAGGCCTGTATCTACCCCTCCATCTGAGCTCCCACTGCTGCTGATTTCTAAGTTTTGAACCACAAAATTCTTGGTGAAAATCCTGTCATAAATTCACACCAGGAATTAAACAGTATTTTTCTGCCTAGTCAGTTTCCTGGGACGAATAAACCTGAACAGCACCCTCAGGGGGACAGAAAACTGTTCTAACAGTGGCCCAGGTTCAGCACAGTTCATTAAAAGAGAGAGGAGAAAGGTGTCATAGGAAGATCAGAGCAACATTTAATGTTGTTGTTCTTTCTGGCTGTGGCTGCAATACTCCCATGTAACATTGGTTTCCCAAGGCAAGTGAAATGATAAGAATGTCAGTGTAGTAGATTATCATCACAGTTTTTGGTGCCCTATCCTAAGGGACAAAGGGCTGTATCTGGAGACATATGGTCATGCAGGAGTAATCACTAGTCTGTTCACTGTGGAATAAAGATGAGTATAAAAGGGCTTCTTCCATCTCAGTGTGGAATGTCAGAGGTTGCTGCCTTTAGAGCCTGACCAGAAACACACGGTGCAGTTGCTACCCTCCAGCTCCACAAAACTGTTTCCCTCTATATTTCTTGTGTACTCCTGTATCTTTCTGTGGATTTTCAAAACCCATTGATGGTGCTGCAAGTAAGTAGCCCTTTCCAAAAAGAGAGGAAAGAAAGGCTTTGATTCCACGCCTCCTGTCCAGTTTGTCACCCACAACGTTGGAAAAAGAAAAGCCTTTTGAGCTGTGCCTGTAGATCTCTGTGCGTGTGCGCACACGCAGCTGTGGATGAATGTGATTGCGCACGCAAGAGTATGTGTGATAACATCATCCAGATGCCACACCACGCTCTTGGATTATGTCAGTCTCACCCAATGAAGCACACTGAGCAAATGCTAATAGTTAAGAGCTAATAAACACTACACTAGAAGGTCAGTGCTGAATCGTTTGGATTGTGCACATGGTTTCTCGGATACTTTCCCCCAGTAGTTCCCTGTAGCCAAAGAGAGGCTGTGTAGCTGCAGATCTCCCTGTAGCAGGGATTTTTTAAACCCTGCACTTTACTGAGTCAGCTGAATATGTTCAGAAAGAAATAGTCCTGATACAGTTGGACAGCATTATGGCCAGAAAGCAGATTTCACAGGTTTCAAAAGGATGCTCTCAGTGAGAGTTTCCACTTTTTTGGTATGGTTAGCTCAAAGCAAAAAATATATATATTTTTTTTTAAAATCTCATATTTACACAGGTCAGAAATAGAAGACCACACAATTCTTTGTGTCCTTAATTTTATTTCTCTGTACACTGTTGCCTTTGCTTTCTTACTAGTCCTTGTACACGCCGTAAAACCACAGTAGACTTCAGGTTGTGCTCCTGTCCTGACAGTACAATCTATATGTAAATCAAATGAAAACATCTTGTAGTTACTTGTATGATAAAGACTCTGCTTCACTGTCTGCTATTCTTTTGGTCACCTGTAGCTGTTAATAAACTGGAGCCTTTGTTGACCAAATCACTGCCCACTTCCTTCCTTCAGCTGACCCTTCTGTGGACTGCCAGGAGCTCCTGTTCAGACAGCAGATGTAGTTAGAAGGTGGCCACATGGTGCTGGAGACAACTGTGGGAATAATGAAGACATTGAGAGAGTTCAAAAGAAACGTGCTGGACCAGTAAAATAATTTTGTGTCATTCTCCAGCTATTCATTTAACCCCAGACCTAAACTCTTTCTGCGTTAGGATTATTTAACTTTCTAGCATTTTTTAAAATTTGGATGAATGTCAAAAGAAATAAAACACTTCTCTCCCAGGATAGCAGCAGGTACTGTTAAAGTTCTAGTACCAGTATTGGACCAAGATTGGTACCTTCAAATGTGGTCTGTGTTGAGAACTGAGCTCCAACTACTTGTAAGTTAAAGGCAACTTCCTGACCACAAAGAAAGTTTGGGACCCACGTTTAAAACAAATTCTTTTGTTTCTCCTGATAATCCTGTAGAAGAGACGCTCTTCCTTCTGCCCTCCCTGTGCTGCAGTGATGTGGGGATAGGGTTGGGAGCAAGAATTTTATGAAATCATGGAATTTTATATCATAGAATCATAGGATTTTTTGCGTTGGAAAGGACCTTAAAGATCATCTAGTTCCAAGTGCCCTGCTATGGGTAGGGACACCTTCCACGGGCAGGGACACCTTCCACTAGACCAGTGTGTTCAGAGCTCCATCCAGCCCAGCCCTGAATACCCCCAGGGACTGGGCATCCACACTTTCTCTGGGCAACCTATTTTACCACCCTCACAGTACAGGATTTTTTCCTAATATCTAGTTTAAACTTAATCTCTTTTATCTTAAATCCATTCACCTTGGTCCTGTCACTATATGCTGTCATAAAAAAATCTCTGTATTTCTTGTAGGCTCCCTTCAGGTACTGGAAGGCCACAATTAGGTCACCTCAAAGTCTTTTGTTTTCCAGGCTGAACAAACCAAATTTTTTCAGCCTTTCCTCATAGGAGAGGTGCTCCATCCCTCTGATCATCTTAGTGCTCTCCTCTGGACTCACTCCAACAGGTCCATGTCCTTCCTGTGCTGGGTCCCCAGAGCTGGATGCAGGACTCCAGGCTGGGTCTCAGGGAGCAGAGAGGAGGGGCAGATTCACCTCCCTCACCCTGCTGGCTGCTTTGGATGCAGGCCAGGTTGGGGCTGGAGATGAATAGTCAGAACCAAGGGGGATGGGAGCACACACTGGAAAGACTCAGTCTGAGAGAATCAGAGATTCTTACAGGAGGAGTGTTCTCTCAGAAAGATTGGCATGAGTTCAAACTAGAAACTAGGGGCTCTAAAGGGAAGAATGAGCAGCTGATCACGGATATTTCTCTGAAGTTTCATGGTGAAGTTTTAGTAGGAAGGGCCCACCTTTGCCAGTGACCCAAAAGTCAAGACTCTTTCCAACCCCTTCCAAGGGTGTCCCATTTTCCTAAGCAATATGTTCCACAAGAAGGCTTCCAGCCTTTATGAAGCTTCGATGGCCAGCAGGAATCTGGCAACAGAAATTACCAAACCATTCCTAGAGTTGAGAAAGCACAGCTCAGAATTACTGCAGATATGTCAGTAGCCATAAATAACACGTGAGTGTGCAAACATGAGTTTTTAACCAACAGAAGTGCCTCACCCCTCAAGACCATTAAAGGTGCTCTGACTGCCAAATGCAGCATGCATTCCTTGTGGGTGAATACCCCCACCTAACCTGGACCCTGAATGGGTTGCTCACTGCTTTTGGGGGGTCTGTCCGCACCTTGAGAAGTCTTCTCACCCACTAGTAATGTGGTCAAGCTCAAGGGCTCTGTTCTCAGGTTAGTAATTTCATAGATTGTAAAGCTAGAAGGGACTTTAATGATCATCTGGTCTGGCCTGGTCTCCCACATAACACGCGCCAAATAATGTCACCAAGTAAATCCTGCATTAGCTTCAACTACTTGTAGCTGAACTCAAAGCATCTTTGCAGGGCTTTAAAGAAGCATGGCATTTCTTACTTGATTTTTTTGGTCTTGATCTTACTTTTCCCTTGTTAACTAAATTCAACAACCTCCTTATGCTAGAAGTACTATCAACTCCCCTCTGAATATTTTTTTTCTTTATACCAGATTAATAAACATGGTCTCACTTTAAAGCACTGACATATGAATCTGTCTTTTAGAGACACTTAATCCTGTCTGTGTTCCTCCTGTGCCATGCTGGAAGTACTATCAACTCCCCTCTGAATAATTTTTTTGCTTTATACCAGATTAATAAACATGGTCTCACTTTAAAGCACTGACATATGAATCTGTCTTTTAGAGACACTTAATCCTGTCTGTGTTCCTCCTGTGCCTACATGTTCCTATCCCATTCCTGTAGCACAACCACGTAACTGTGGAGGGCCAAATTTGGTAGCTCCATCAGCAACACCTGAGCTTCCAGTGCTGCACAGTGGCAGGAGGCAGAGTTATTTAGTTCTTCAGATTTTATTTGTGATGCCGGACGAGACATTGTTTGTCTCGTCTATGAGATGGGGCAGATGCAGCCTGACCACTGACTGAATCATGCTGTTAGCAAATTACTGTCTGGCTGACCCAGTGTTGGCAGAAGTGCCTTGAAAGCAAGCCATACAATGGACAGACAGAACTGTTGTTGTGGATGTTGATATCTATCTTTCAGCCCCCAAAATGGGAGAAAAAATACCCACAGCATTTGAGAAGCAGAGACATCACGTGGGAAAAAAAATTCTGCCATTTTTTTTTTTCCATTAGGATGAATGAAAATGTATAATTTACTTTTGGCTTAGCACTGACCTGCTCTATGACAGCTGCACCTCTTCACTGCTGTCTTTTGCAGTCCATGGCCTAGGACTGGCAGACTTGGACTTTCCTCAGACTGGGATGTCAGCACTGCAGCCTAGACCTGAGGCTGCAGAGGCATCCTGGTTTTGGGGACCATGACACCAGCTCTTTAGGCTGCTTGATACACTTTCCCCAATGCTGCTGTTTGATCTGTTTGGTCCACATTAAAAGAGCTGAAAAGCCCACCTGTGACTCACTTTATGAAATTCAGCATGGTCCTCCTGAAGATGTCCTTCAAGATGAAGCTTCTCCTTGTCATATTGGGGTACCACAGGCAATACAGATCATACAGGCCACAGGGGTAATTTGGTGAATACTGGTGATCTAGGTTGCACAATCTCTAATTGTCTGGGGGTTGCAGAAGAACTTAACCACCAAATCCTGGATTTATGAAACAAAAATCAAGGATTTTCTCCAAGCTGGAGTTTTCTGGTGAAAAATGCTTGGTTGTCAGAGATGATTCTCTGTTCTACCATAAAAAGAATCGCCTCAGAAGAAAACTCAGCCATCCACAGATGCACAACAGGTGGTGGGGGGCAGCACATTGGGAATGGCCATTCATTATTTTGTCCCAGACAAATGCCAAGCCAAGCCACTCAGTTTGGTTGCACTTCATTCACATCCTGTTTCAAGTAGCCACTCTTTGCTAACTCAGCAGTTTCTGAGTGCTGTCACACAGACAAGTCACCATTTCTTTCCAGTTTTATCTTCACCACAGGGAATTGACTTAGCATCCTAAGTGTGCTACCACACCTTTCTGTGTGATTCACAAATGACAGTATGCTCTCCCTCCCCCTGTGGTAGTATGTGTTTCTAGTCAACTGCAACCAGGAGCCTGAAATAGGAAAAAAATGGAAAAGCCAAGTCTGTTAATCCACCATGACACATACACCTTGATTTTATTTTATTGGAGGGATTTTATAAGGGCTATTATCTCCTGGTTTACATAATCCAACACTTCCCTTAGGGCAATCAAAACTGAAATTCATGTGACTTGGAGTTTACAATCCAATGCAGCTGGCAAAACTGGGATTCAGACTCATGACCGCAAAGGCAATCATAGTGCGCACACACTAAGGAAGACAAAAAAGTGAGAGAGAGACAGGGAGAGAGCGAGGCACAGAGAAGAAGAAAAGCCCCCCTGAAGTGATCTGTTATATTGTCTGAGCAGGAGTGTTTGGGAAGTGGTATCATTAAATGAGTTGAAACTCCAGCTAATTTGATTCAAAGGTTGCATGACCTCTGCTAAGTGAGGGACTCCCTTTCCTTGCTGCTTTTGTCTGTTCTTAATAATTTAGCCAGCAACAAGGTAAGATCCAAGACTGACTTTTTCTGCTACAAACATGACTTCGGTCCAAGTATTTTAGCACCTGAACTCAAGTGAGGATAATAAATGTCAAAGAAATATTTATAGCTTGGTATATGGAGAATTTCCAGTTCCCTATACTGCAATAACACACATCCATCTGCAAACAGCATTAGAGCTGCAGTTTTAAAGCAGATAGTGCCTGAAAATAGAAGGCTGCAATGCAATATGCATAGATAGCTGTTGTATTTAAGTGTTTGATACTAAGCTGATAATTAAATTAGAATTTAATTATCCAGCCTTGGGAAGCTGTTTTCTTCTGGACTCAGGCCCACACAGAAATTCAGACTCAGCTCTGTACCTCTTCCACTCCTCTGTGTTCGTTTAACTGAAATCCATTCCTGCCATAAGCAGCTGAGGAAAGTGAGCATACAGGAAAAGAAAGTTAAAGAGGAATAATTGAAATTTAGAAGTGGAAAAAAGACTTCTTATCCTATCCCGTACATCCCTCCAGCTAGTAGAAATGAATTATTCTTCAGAGGTCTGTCAGGTTTAGTCTTAACTGGTTGCAGTGATGCAAGCTCCATCTCTTCCTTTGGGAGAAAACTGTGCATTTGAACAAAGCTCCCTGCTAGCAAATATTTCCTGATGTTAAGCCTGTATTTTCCTTCTTTTCTGAAGTGATCCCTTTAATGCTGGCTTGGTCCAAGATTTTTTCCCAGTGAACTCAGCTCTGTGAGATCTGGAATGTATGTCTTTTCACCCCCAGATTAGGGTTTGAAATCCGCCCTAGGGTCATGGTGGATGGAAGCTGTGGCCCCAGCGTTTGGTCCCACGGGCCCGTGTGAAGCAGGTCGAGGTGTGTAGTCCTGTCCTGAAAGTACACCACAAAAGCAAGGGCACAAAGCTGCTCCATCATTGTCCATTGCTGAGCCACGTGCTGCTGGGAGATAAAAGTACTTTTGAGACTTGGAGACAAAGTGGGCAGCAGAAAAAAGTGTCTGGGCACAGATGAGGGTGGGTGCCTGTGGGGGGTGGGCTTTTGTTGTTGCTGCATTGGGTGTACCAAAGGGCTTTGAGCAACCTGGTCTAGTGGAAGGTATCCCTGCCAATGGTGTGGGAAGTTGGAACTGGACAATCTTTAAGGTCCCTTCCAACCCAAACCATTCTATAACTATGACTACCACCCTTCTTTACCCTCTGGTACCTCTCACACAAAGTAAAAATGTAAGGCATAGTGATTTTGGCAGAACTGGAGTCTTTTTCCACTTAGAAAGGATATCTGGATGTGGGGTTTTCTTTTGAGATCCAAGATACATAACTGAATTACTTCCTCACTATTGAAGTGTTTAGCACCTTTGGTTGTACTAGAAATCAGAGGTGGAGAGCCATGTGGGAGGATGGTTGAAATGAAAGTATGGATTTGTTGGGCTGATGCTAACTTTTACAGGATGCTGGGCACTCTGCAGGTGGATGAAGAAAATTGTGGGTAGTAATAGAGACAAATGGCTCTGCCCTGTGACAGGGTGGAGACCTGGAGCTGTTTAGTGATGGCAGCAGCACTAATCTGCATCAGAGCCTCACACTGCACCTCTTGGGACAGCCCAGAAAGAAGGGCACTGCTGGGCTCTGTGCACTCTGAGGCAGCCAGTGTTTCAGTAGCACCAGCTCCAGGGTAGTTTTAGGCCAGTTTAGATGGGGTTTGAATGTACCAGGGTCAGTGATGGTGTCCAAGGGATTGCCTATGCTGGGGGAGCACAGGAGCTCCGTGCAGCTGAGTGCAGGGCTAAGGAACATCCCCCAGCCCCAAACCAGTATGACATTCGTAAAGTCTAGCCCAGTCACAGCATGTGAGACTGCACCATGCTCAAATGCTACATTTGACGTGTTTCTGACACATTACAATATTGAAAATGTTGGTTATGTGTTTCCAGAGGGTGGATGGAAGAAAAATCTGACTGTCTTGTTTTCTTCAGGTGGTGGTGGGGGACGTTTACCCAAGCACTACCTTTCCTCTAAAGGGAAAGGGAGAGAAAGAGAGGACAAGAGCAGGAGAAGATTTACAGAATTCACAGAATCACTAGGTTGGAAGAGACCTTAAAGAGTCCAACCCATGCCCTAACACCTCAACAAAACAGGATCAGGGCAGCACTCCAGTGTTCAAAGCTGCCACTGGCAGGTGCCCAAAAGAGTCCTCAGGGTCAGGCTTAGCATTCCAGACAAGTTAGTTTGGTGACTCTTCTTTCATCACGTGATTTTCATCATGTTGGAAAGCCTGCATCACCCTTGGAGTGACAGCAGTGGCTCATTCTGATGAGAAGTGTCAGTGTCTTCTCAGAGGGATGAAGGTTTCACTCTCCATTTCTCACTCCACATAGGACAAGGATATGCCAGAGGGTTCTTTGTCAGTCTTGTCCCTCATGGTCTGCAAGAGTAGGTAACATTTCTGCTCTGCTCTCTTACACACTGATGTCTCATCCTCAATACATGGTTGATTGTACAGATGAAAGTCTCACAATAGTAATGTTAACATCTGCTCTTCTTCTTCCCTCCGTCCCTCCCTCCCTCTCTCCGCCAAATCCACAAAACTTCTGGAACAGCTTTGTTCTGCAGTTCCTCTGGAATGAAAAATGGTGGCTGCTGTGTCTGTCTCAAATGCCAGGAAAACCTCCTGGCCCCTGTTATATATATAAAGAAAGGTGATTCACCCTGAAATCTGGCCAGGTTAGGTCATGCAAATGAGATTTTGCTCATAAAGTTACAAATGAGACCTTAGTTAGTGACTTATCCCTGCTTCTTGCTCCATCTCTTGGTCATTTTTTCAACAACTGCAGTCTCCTTGCAAGGCACACCTCATTGAAATTTACTCTGTTCTTTTCTTAGTCTCTGTGTCTCTCTAAGGAATTGTATTCTTATGGATTATTTTGCAGTTGAAATATTGTTGGTTAGCCACACTTGGTTTCATAGCTTATGCTACACTTTGCTGTATGTTGTGCTAATTTTCATGCCTTCATCAATAGAAGGCCTTGAACAAGCTACTGCAGCTTGGCAAAAGACAGCAGAGAATTCAGATTAGCCTGCTGAACAATGTCTTAAACCAAAGCTAAATAAAACAAAAAACCTTTCTCAGTGAGCCAGACGATACCTAAAGCATGATTCTCTAACGAACATTGCTTCATGT
Organism: Passer montanus; assembly: GCF_014805655.1. Lineage (NCBI taxonomy): Eukaryota > Metazoa > Chordata > Aves > Passeriformes > Passeridae > Passer > Passer montanus. Next base: position 6,466,943 of record NW_024368707.1, read on the forward strand.
GAAACTCAGCAGACAAGTGCAGGGTTTCTTTTACTGCTCTGTGATCACAGTCACACAGTGTAAAATTTGTTGTGGATCCTTATTTCAAGAGGTAACATAAGATCCTATAAGCTGAAAAGCTGCAACACCACAGCTCTAGTAATGGGCTTTGGAAGCCTTTGTCTGCTTTTCTTAAGTCAAGGCCAGTTTCGTATCAGACTGTAAACTCTGGAGACAACTTTAAAATACATCACTGCTGAGTATGTGAGGAAGCAAGTCGAAAATGTGCTTTCTGCAGGAATTTATGTGGGTAAAATTTGATCACTCTGATGTTCATGGGAAATGAATGAAGAAGCAGTATAAGCATGGCCACAGTGAATTAATTTGGAAAGTTACACAAATTCTAGCCAAAATGATTTTTTTTCAGATTTGCTGAGCTTTGCTGCAACTCCAGTTGTGTAAAACCATCTGTTCTTTTTCAGAGCAACCTTATTAAGACCTACTGATAATATTTCATCTCCTTCCTATAGACGATGTTTCAGTCTTTATTACAGTCCCTTAAATGTGAAGAGTGGTAATCTTGCCATCCTGTTTGCACTCAGAAAATATGATAAGTAAATCTGTCATCTCTCCTTGAATAAAAGGACTCCTTCCTCACATTGTCTCTCCTATTTGAGGTAAATTCCTGCTGTGCTTTAAAGAGTTGCTTATTATTGATTGGCATAAATGAATGGCTGTGCTGTGATTTGCAGTGATTTCATGTTAGAGTTATATGTCTGGTAATTGCTCTCATAAAGTATGTTCCTACTGTAGATGTGTGGGTGAAATGTGTCCTGGAGAATGCCTGTTGCCAGCTGTACTTCTCTGGAACATTAGCTCAAAAAACCACTTTATATAGTAAAAATCTGTTTCAAAATTATTCAATGCTCCCATACAACTTCTTCTGAAAAAAATTTCGAATCAAACCAGAATTAATTACTTTATTTCACTTCATGTTGAAATTTTCATTTAAATTTGATTTCTATAGAGAAACACATTTTAGTTTTGATCCTTGCTCATTTTCTCTTCCTTTTTCCGAAGTATAAAAAAAGAGAAAAAATAGGAAAAATGAGAAACACACATACATGAAAAATGCAAGAAAGCACCAGAGCAATTCTTCTTATGATTTTGGTTTTGTCAGAAGCAAAATCAAAAAGAAATTTTTTTTTTTTCTTGCATGTGTCTTCCAGGAGAAGAAATAAATATGTCAAAATACTCCACTTGCTCAGGTTTCTGATCTATGAAAAATTCTTTTTGACTGGGGAGGAACGGAGAAAATTAGGAAAGAAAAAGTAAGGACGAAGTTACAGGCTAACTATCTAATACCTGAAAAAAACTTAACAACAGAAAACAAAACAAAACAACAAAAAAACCCCAAACAAACAAACAAAAAAGGCAGCAAAAGTTGCCAGACTGAGTAAATCCAGGAATTTGTATGTTAAAGATATATCTGAAAATAAATATTGTTCTCAGGCAGAAACTTTTTTGCCAGAAGTATATTTTTCAGCAGGAAAAAGAAAAAGTATACATTTCTGCTCCTTTGATCTGGAAAGAAAGGAATTTTGGAGGTTTTTTCAGAAAACCTTTTCTCTATTGAGTTTTCTGAATCCTAAAACAACACCTGCTCTGTTTGATCTGATTATAAATATGTTGTATATTTCTGGAGTGGGTTCCTCTCAGAGGACCGTGACAGCGAGCACAGCATACGTATGGAAATATTCTGCAGACTAGGCTGCCATAAAAAAAAGGCCTCTGCAGGGTAACTCAGACCTGCACAGAAGGGAGCCTGGAAAAAAACTTAACCAGAGTAACCAAGGAAAACTTCTGGTCTCACCACTGGCATCATGAGGGCTTTACTTTCCGCTAAGCCCAGCAATGAGCTCAGTCTCTGAGGTCTCATTGAAAAAATCTGAGTGCAGTAACCACCTGATAGGCATTGTATCTGTCCAGGAATAAACTGCTTAATGGGTTCTGCTGGGATTTGAAACTGGTTCCTTGAAGTCTCCCTGCCTCTAGCTGGTTCCTTAAGCTGCTACACCACCCCCAGCAGTCCGGGTGAGATCCCCGTTTTTCTGCTGATGCAGCGCTCCCGACTGAGCAAACAGGAGCGTCCCTTACTGTGGGGAGGGATGTCTCTTGTTTGCTGGTGCATTTGAGAGGATTGGGTCACAAGTTCTGCAGCTCCAGCCCATCTTTTCTGCATTGGTCCTGGCAAAAGTGAGGCAGCGTTCAGCTCCTTTCCAAACACCAGTGGTATTTTTCCACCGTTGCTGCACTGCATGTAGTGTGCAGCGGTTCATTGACTGGAAAGAATCCAGAGGACAGGAGGAAAACTTTTCCTCTCCCATCCTCCAGGAGCAGGAAATAAGAGAATGTCAAGGGCTTTGCAGGGTGGTGGGTCTGACCTTAGGACAGGTGGGTGGTGTTGGTGTGCCTGAAGCTAGGGAGCTGCTAAGTAAAAATTCCTAGCTTTTCTCAAGCTGGACCAGATTGCCCTCATCTTGCGACTGCTCCCATCACTTCCTCCCATTTCCCGTGTTCAGGGAGTCTGTTCAGCTTGGAGATGGTGGTACACAGGACTAATTATTGCCTGTTCCCCCTGGTCTGACACCTCCCCAGCTGAGATGCTTTCCTCTGCAATGACAACAATAACAGAAGATCTCCTTTCTCCTTTGGTCAAGGGTGGAAGCTGAGCTCATGTTTGTATATCCTGGCTGTTGAGATGGAAAGTGTGAACTTTACAGAAAATTAAATCTGCAGAGGAGAAGAATGGCGGAGGGGGAGGAGAAAGAGAGGCCTGCATACGGAGATCCCATTATGTCCAGACCTCACAGTGTCTCCCCACTCATTCATGCCAAGCGCAATGTGGGCTGGGTGTGAGGCAAAAGCCTTCAGGCTTAGCCAAGGAGAGAGGCCCCAGCATGTGTTGCTGTGCTTAGCACTGAAGTCAGTATGGATGCTGGCCAGCTGCCAGTCACACTGGCATGGCTGTTATTAGATACCATTGTGTTAAGCTTAGCACTTTTTGCAGGCCAGATAAATTCCTTTTGTGTTTTCCCATGCTCCTGACACATTATAGAAGAGTTTCAGCTTCACAGAGAAAAGGCATGAGTAGTATAAACAAACTCCTAGCATCCAGTGGGCATGGGTAGGGAGAGAAGGTTGGGGCATGATGAAATCACCCTTCCTTTACTCAGTGCACGTTGAGGTTCATTAATTGTTGAGCTTGGGTTGACATTTTATAAATAACTACACAGGGAAAGACATTCCCTGAATTGCCTTTTGCAAAGGGGACAATTAGATCACTTGAGCAAATTGCTAAAGAGGAGTGGATAATTAGAGCAATGGTGAGCTGCACAGTGACCATGCCAATTGACTTGTGTTGACCTGTTTGTGACTGGAAAGCCAGTTTGGATAAATCTTTTGTGCTTTGTGATTTTTCTTTCTTTAAATAATGTTATTTCATGACCTAGGAAGAGCCAGAAGTTGTGGAAGAAAAGACTGGCAGTATACTTTCCATCATTCCTCCATGAGGCAACCCTCACCTGTCCCTGCTCCAAGCTGGATGAGAAAACTCCCCAGGACACTTTCATCTCATAAAGCAGAAGGTGCAGATCCTATAATCGAGGACTTTTTCATAAATAAATTTTCACTTTTCCCTAAAAAAAATAAGACTCTCACTGTGGTGAGGTAAATTAAGACATACTCTCAGGACCACACAATTGCTCATCCCTTGTGGTTCCTTCCTCTGCTCACCAAGGCAGCATTAGCAGACTCTTACAATTCCTCTTTTTAGCTCCTGCCAGAGCTACTCTTATGGTGATATGTCCACTGGAATTTTAGCTGTGCTTGAGGAAACTACTCTCTGGTTTTCTGCTTTTTTCCACTGTCTGGGGAAGGACAGCTTGCTCCTTCTTTGCTCTCTTTGCATAATACTTTATTCTTCTCTGCTGCTATCTCTAAACCAGCACATGGTTTAAGGAGGGACCTGTTACTCTGGGAGTCCCAACATCACTGTCCCAAATAAAAGGATGGGCCCATGTCTGCCCAGTAGCTGCAAGCATGGCAGGGCAAGGAAGGGAAGAATTATAGAAGGGAGGAATTTGTATGGAGTACCAAGAGGAGAACTGGAGATCTGATGGATATAGGTGGGGTTGAGGACACCCCACTACAGTATTAAATTTCTACATTGGGCAGAAATCCCTCTCCTCTGAGAATTGTAGAAGAGAGGTATTTGTATGGAGTACCAAGAGGAGAACTGGAGATCTGATGGATATAGGTGGGTTGAGGACACCCCACTACAGTATTAAATTTCTACATTGGGCAGAAATCCCTCTCCTCTAGATGTGCAAATACAAGATGCAGGAATCATAGCAGCCATACAAAAGATGTACCAATGTCAATGTGCATTAGAGGCTAAGAAAGGAGGCAAGATGAGAAGGTATTAAGAGTTGGGGGGGGGAAAGCTTGGGAAACCATTCTCAGCAATTCCATTCAAAGCTCTTTTGTTAGTTCTCTTTATAGTCCTGAGCAAGTCAGTTTATGCTTTCAGGATCATTCCCCCCTGCTTTGTAAATAATTCCATGAAGTCCCGTGAAGCTCCTTGAATAATTTTCACAGCTCAGGGTATGGCACATCTCACCCTTTTCAAAACTATACTCTTTTACTTCCCCATGAAATGTTCTGCCAAATACAAACAGTACAGATGGAAGATTTTCATGCCAAATATCTACCTAGTGACGACTTTGGGAGCATGGTTCAATTCTTTCAGCTAAACTTAAACACCATAAGATTAGAAGGAGAGATATTTCATTAAGAAAGTCTGAACTTTGAAGTAAGGATGTGAAATTCGGCATAGGGCTGGGTGCCTTTATATATGATATGAGCTTTTTTCTGTGTGCCTGTGCAAATTTTTCGAACTTTGACCAACGTGCTAACCTCTAAATTAGTAGGTCTGTACTTCCTGAACAGGAATTTTTGCAGACATTGCAGCTTTGTCTCCTGAATGCCCAGCATTTTCTGGGCACTGCCCTGGCCCCATAGCTCCAGTGTTGCAGATTGACTGGGACAGAGCCTTCCCCAATTTTTTTCCCTCTCTCCCAGCCCACCCCACCCCCCTTTCTTCCCTCTCACCTGCTTCCAGCTTCTTTTCTTGTGTCTTTTCTTTTTTGTTGTGTCTCCAGTCACAGGGTACAACAGGGCCCTCTCTCCCAGCCCACCCCTAACCCACACACTTTCTTCCCTCTCACCTACTTCCAGCTTCTTTTCTTGTGTCTCCAGTCACAGGGTACAACAGGGACTAGGCAGCAGTTCAGCATCACAGTTAAGCTACAGGTGGCCCTTGATGTGCCCATGGGCTCAGCCCTGCTGTGCAGAAAGAACAGAGCGGGACACAGGCTGTGGAGTGGGAATGGGAGAAACAGAGGAAGAACTGGGGATATAAGCCCACAGTTCAAATGACAAATTGTCATTGAGCATGGTCATCCCAATCTGGTAGACAACCCCAAATTGTTCTCCTTTTTTTAAAAATTCCTACATTATTTCTTGTAACTTATGAAAATCCACAATGTATAAAGGATTTATTGTTATATTTCTCTCCTTTTGCTTCACGCTTCTCATCTTCAGTGCAGATGTTGTGAACATCCTGCATAAGAAAGTTCTCATGGTTTACCCTGGACACCACCTGATGTGAAGCCTTAGGTCTTTCTGGAAGCTGATGGATGTAGGTGCCCAATGGCAAAATGAATTTGCAATCACACATTAATATTGCATAAGCAGCTCCCAGTTTTGTGTCCTGGACTTTCACTACTTGGATACTTTTAATATGTATTTAAAAGCACAATTTTAATAATATTTTGAAGCAGAGTTGTGGTTTTGTGGATGTAATTTTAAACCTCAGCTGTAGCACTGTTTTCAAATGTAGCTGGTGTTTAAATGTAGCTGAAGAAAGGTGCAAAGACCTAGGAGTTCATAGTTCCACTTAATTCCTATGCATTCAAGCACAAGTACATTTTCAAACAGAAATAATCTTGTCATTTCCCTAAGAGTGAGAAAAAACTCATAATCCTCATTAACAGACTCTTCGATATGCCATTTTCAAGATTAAAGCTGATTTCCATGTTAATTTCTCCAGCACCATAGGGAAGACAGGCTTCCCTTTCCTTGAAAAATACTACAAGAATTTAAAACTTTCAGTTTTAAATCCCATTGAATATGGATGTGTTTGACCCACTGAATGAAAATTTCAGAGATTTATATGTATGTTGGAAGAGCATTATAGTAAAAATTATTTTACAGTTCTTTCTGTCATGTTGCTACTTGCAGTCACTACAAGCCTGTACCAATTTTAAGACTATAATCCTGCTCAGGTGTGCCAATACTGGGGAATTTGAGAGCCATGCTTTATAGAAAAAGTCTGGAAAAGGTTTCCCATTGTCTTGAAGTGACATGTGGCTGATGATGAAATCTGCTGGTAGATTGGAGAGGAGTCTGTGACCAGACTGCAGACATGATATACAGCTCACTGGAGAATGCTCCAAGCCACCAGGACACAAGGCAGGAATGCTCCACCCATCCTACATCAGGCTGGGCAGTCTGGGAGGGATAATCAAAGGAAATTCAATTTCTCCATTGGTCCTCGAAAGTTGGAATTTCATGCCTGAGTTTACAGGAATTAATGGAGTCCCAAATGTTTCTTTGAGCTGTTTCAAGCACCATAAAGTTTTACTTAGATCTGCTCGGACATGAGTACCCCACCCCGTGAGAGAGCACAAATGTCTTTGACATTGCAATGCAAAAAATGGCTGAGAACAAATTACATCAGTGACCTTAATCTATACCTTTGGTACTGGCAATGACTGAAAAATAATTAGAAATAAGCAGAGCACTGACAAATCCTTTAGAAAATCTAAATACAGAAGTGCAGTTCAGTTTATGTTATGATTATGGTTTCTGCTAATTCACATGGATTTGTACACAAGAATAACTTCTAGACACTCAAGTAAATGCTCACTTCTTAAAAATTATGAAATGCAGCTTTAAAAAAATCTGTTCTTTCTGGTTTGGGCGACATTTTTTCTTGTTGTTTTATACCATCTTTAAAACTTTCATGTCTCAATGTAGTCATGAAGCAGATCCAGAATGATATGGTTGAGGTCAGTGATTAACCGCTACAAAAGGTCAAGCAGATTGCAAATAATCTACTATGTGAACAAAATAAGTTTCTCATTATTCTTCAAGGATAGCCTAAATGAACAATAGCTCTGTAGCAGCTTTTATCTAAATTACTGAATCACAGTTACTAATCCTGTAGCTGATGTTGTCATGTTAAAAGCTAAATTAAATTTTCCGAATTATTAAGGAAAAAAAACCCCCAAGTTCTATGGTTTGATATGCTTAACAGTGGCTAATATAATTAAGACTGCAATGGATTTCAGTTACAGAAAATGACAGGAAATAAGGAAATACAATGAACACTGCACAAAAGACTATGCATAGTTCAGTCTGGAGCTCCCCAGAGATAAATTACCAAGTCCAGGGAAGATCAACATATCATGAAATTAGTTCCAAAGTGTTTTCTAGAAGCATTTGTGTCTCTGCCTTGAAATTGCTTTGCTATCCTTCCTAGTTGTAAAAAGTTCAGGCAACCATTCAGAGACTGGAAATATCCTTGTTAAGTGAGCAAGCAAAAGCTACTGAAAGTGAGACGACAAGGCAAATGGTTTTCATATATGGCAGAGACTTCAACTACATTGGGGGGGAAATGAGTGGAAACAAAAAAGGTGAGCATTGTTCAGCCAGAGTCAAGTAAAACCAACTATCAAAGGGCACACTGCAATATTTTTTGAGGGAAAAATACAAAAAGAACATCCCCTACCACATGTTAAAGGTTGCATATTCCAACAGAGCATCCATATCACTGAGGAGAGGTTAAGAGTAGTGCTACAGAGATTGTGGTTTCATAGGATCAGTGGGTGCTCTTGCAGGAACTCAAGAGGAATGGACTTTCCAAGCAATAAATAAGACATATTTTGTACTGGACTCTGACTGTTAAAGATTCCCTCTGCATAGGTGATGCTTGAAATGTACTTACTTTACCTCCACCAAAAAGTATATATCTGGACTATAGTTTCATGTTACAAATCTGAAGTCTTGAAAAGTGCGAGAGTGCAAGCAGCTCTTAATGAATTAAAGACGGATTGAACCTGCAGTCTTCTCAGAGAGCTGCCTCCATTGGAGGAGGAAGAGAGCAAAACCCTGAGGAAGAGTTTGAGAACATCTTCAAGATGATAGGGAAGCTGTCAGCCCAGTAAAGAATAGGGCTGCAAGTATCCAATGTTACAGGATTCACTGTAAGGGAAAAACTCATTCTGCCTTAAAACAGAGACTTAGAATAGTTCTTGGATGTGCTAGTCATGCTGAGAATTGTATTAGAGGTGACAAGTGAAATTGTTAGGACTTCTGAGGAACCGTGGCTCCTCAAAAGTACTGAAAATGTAAAAAGGGAAGTTTTCCAGTATCTGAAAGGAGAAAAATATTGAGGGATATAGGTGATGCCAAGTATTTTCTGTGCTAGATGCCACAGCAGGATTCTGGCAAGAGCAACTCAAAATACAAAGCATATATTTGTGTACATTCAACACACTCATCAGGAGACACAATTTCTGTGGTCTGTGATGCGGGCTGAGTTTAGTATTCCAGGTCTTTCACTAGGGGAGTGAGTTGAATTTCGGATAGTATGGAGGTAATTGGTCCTGCACATCACTTTGACCTGGGGAAAAGCAGCAGAAGAGCACTATGAAGTCCTCAAGCTTCTTCAGAGCCATGGTGCTGAAGTAAAACTGAAAAAAAAAATTGCAAATATAAATTTTTTTAGTGTAAAAAGAATGGAGGAGAGGTCTTAAAGCAGTAAGAAGTGATGACAGGTTAATGGCAAATATAAATTTATTCAGTGTAAAAAAGAAGGGAGGAGCGGTCTTAAAGCAGTAAGAAGTGATGACAGGTCACAGGGTAGTCAGAAAACCACCAGTTTTCCAGCCCCAAGAGATGAGGAAGCCACAGTGAGTTTCATTGGGCCACTATAGTGCACAGGAAAGTTTGCAATGCACTTATTTACTTAAGTAGCACAAGTAGCTCTCAGATCAAAAATGCCTGCAATGGAAGAAGACCCAGAGAAAGTAAAGGCTGATGTGCTCATGAAGCTCAGAAAGGGATGTGGGAAGTGACCACTGAGGGAGGTCTGGAAGACACAAACTTTCCACAGCCTTGGAGGCTGAAAGAGTTCATGGAAGAGCCTAAAGCCCTGGGAGACTGGAACAGTAAATGCAAAAGCAAGTTGTCCACAGATGCCTCTGAGGAGGCTGTCAGTGTGCCTTTTCTATACCAGTGTGGTCAGAGTTGGAAATCAGTGGCTTGTATGTCACACACACCAACAAAAACAGAGTGTCAGCATGTTCAAATAGAGAAGGCAGCTTTGGCCCCAGTCCACAGGTGTAAAATTTCACTTCTTTATTTATGGGAGGCCAGTGTTAGCTGAACTGACCATAAAACCTTCCTAACATTGCCGAGAGGGACGGACCTGGTGACTCTCATGCTGTTCAATAGATACATGTTTTTTAAGTACAATTTGAAGACAAATGTGGGAAAGATTTGGTGGTTTCAAAGTTGTTTCAGATCATTAAATAAAAGAACAATGGAGCAGAGCGCAGAACTAGATAGCATGGATGATATTTGAGATAAAATAAAATAAAATAAAATAAAATCTAAATCATGGTAGGTCTCAGATGAAATATGGACTCTGAACTACAGAGATACTCTTCATACTGCTAGTTGAGAATGGTTAGAACATCCCCTACCTCAGTTTGAGGGTAAGATCTCTTTACAAGGTGAAATTTTGTTTAAAGGTGTGAGGTTGTTGAGTCCTAATGTACTACAGGAAAAAAAAAATCCATGCTGTTAATATGTGTAAAAGAGCAGGGAAACATTTCTCCCAGCAAAAGAGTAATTGTTCCATGGAGAAAAGTAAGCACATGTTTATTTGTGTTATCTGCAAAACCGCTGTGTACTTGCTCTGCACTCCTATTCCAAACAATACAAGATACCCTCAGTTTATGCTCTTGCAATTTAAGCAGCTGTCAAATCTAATTTTCTTTTACATGGTATTGCTGATGCAGTGAGGTCTGATAAATTAAAATGTGGTCACAAGTTCAAGCATTTGCAGGGTGAATTTGGGGGCTTGGACATGAACTACTAATTGCTATTATTCCAAATACAACAGATGGGTGGGAAATGGTGGAAAAAGATCCAAAGAAGAATGCTTAGTCAGACTCCGATCCCTGTTTAGCTCTGTTAAATTGCAGATTGTCAGTATGGCTTGTCACTCTCTGAGGCTTTGCTGAGTAGAAAACGAAAACCAAGAATGATCCAAACAATTAGAAACTGATGTCAGAGAAATTAACAACCTGCCAAAGTGGAAAAAAAAAATCAAAGGTCGGGGGAAAGATAAGATAATATTCATGATGTTGGAAACTGCCTCCACTTCTTGAAAATGATGCATTAATCCATGATGATATGAGGGCATTACCTGTGATGGACCATGTCTGTGGGAGGACAGAAGTCACCTTACCAGTTCCCAAAGAGACTGAGATATTGAGCACAGGGAAGAGCAGCAGCAGTAGTCCTCAGATGGGAAATCACTGGAGGAAGAGGGTTGACTGTCTCCAGAGATCAACATCACTGACCTGGCTCAATTTACAGAATCACGTTGGAGTGCAAGAGACTTTGTAGCTCTCACTGACCACTGTTTGCTCAGCCAGCAGGTCAAATCATAAAGTTTTTAATTGTACATTCTGTTAACAGTGGGCTCTAGGTCCTGTTATCAGCTTATGACTCCGAAGGCAGGATGTGGGATTGAATGACACTAGGAAAACTGTGCTTTCAAGACAGAGAGCCCAGGCAGTGCGCACAAAAATACTGATCACAGTCATGTACGTTCTTGGGAATGCACTCAGAATAAAGTTCTTGTGTGTGGTTCCCAAGCTAGGCAACAAATCAGGGATATGGATGCAACCACAGCCTGGCACACAGCCATGCACAAAGGCCAGCTAGATCTTGTGGATATCTGCTGGCACTGGCACTGCCACAGTGGCCAACCATGTGAGTGGTGCACATGCAGTTTCACCAAGGATTAGGTCCTGGTGGATCCCAAGAAAGGAGTCAGGAGGAAGCCCTTCATTGCAGGATAGCAGCCACTAGGTGACTTTGAAAGGGCCATCCAAGAGAAATGTGACACCCCTAGGATGTGGCTAATTCTGTGGTTTGGTATACTTTAGAAGCACCCAGTGTCCCTTTCATCAGGAAACTTTGTGTTCTTGAGCTTTTTCAGGACCTAAGATGACTTTTAAAGTCTGACACCTTCTGCCAGCTGCAGACAGGGTCCCTCCTGTGTTCTCAGCCTCTGTTTTATGGGGAGTTGCAGTGCACTGAGGCTTGGCCTCTTGCTGGTGTGGTGCTTTGCTGAAGGAAGTGCTGCTGACTACCACTGCTGGTGTCTTCTCTTGCCTTGCAAGCAGGGTGCTCAGCAGCTGCAAAGACCACAAGAAAGAACAAGAGAAGCTGGGCCAGGCACTTCAGAGGCAAAGAGTGGAGTGGGAAGCACAGCAGAGTTTGACCATGAAAGCTGCGGAGAGAGGAGGTCAAAGTCTAGACGTTTGGGAGCAAAGGTTCACTTTGAATATAAAAGAGGCCCTGGTGGACTCTAAAATTACCATAAATGTCTGTTTACAGGAAGTGGTTGAATGGAACAGATCAAGTTAGGGTACCCGAGGGCCTTTAAAACTTGGAGAAATCCTGTGTTTATGAGGTAGAGGGGAATTGGTCAGAGCTGGGAACATTGGAAAGTTGTTGGTGAACGGTCTGCCTTCAGCCAGCCACAGCTCTGGGAAAGCAGGGCTTAGCTGACACACATGCCTCTGCAGATGGCAACCCAGAGCAGTGTCCACACTGCAGAGCAGATACAATCCATGGACAGCTTCATTTACTCACAAAATAAGTGGTAAAACACCCCCATGGGGTAAAAATCTTGTGTACACTCACAAGCCCCTTTTGTGTGGCAGTCTGTGCTCCCTGAGCTTGTTGTCCTGAGCACGTGAATAGCAGTGATCTCACACAAAAGGTCTTACCCTGTTGTCTGACTCTTTGCTCTCTCCAACCATCACGCGGCTAAATGAGTCTGGGGAAAAGAAGGGAGTGGGGGAGAAGAAAAGCAAAGCAGAAGAAAAATGGGGCTCCCAATTACTGGCATGCACATCTCCATATAGACCAAGCAGCAAGGGCTCACAGTTAGCAAACTGCTCATTAGAGCCAAGGCATTAAGTCATTTCTCCAGGGAAGAATAACACTGAACTCAGAGACCAAACTTCTGCCAGAAAATGTAGGGCAGGGGGAGGGGAGGAGAAGTGGTTCAAAGAAAGGGAGTTAAAAGAAGGCATAGGAGAAAACCCCCACCAAGTAGAGAAAATGAATGGGTGGTGGGAAAACCAGGAGGATGAAGGGGTTGAGGGGAAGGCAAGGAAACAAAGGCAAGCAGAAATGAGAGCAGGTGAGCTGTGGGATAACTACAGTGTTGTAACACTCAGTCATTTCTGAGACTACATTCTTTCTAGGCTTTGGTGTAAACAGTTAAACAGGGAGCAATTTCTGTCCTGATGGAGAAAACAGCAAGTACTTAAGGAGTTTTTGGCTACAGAGTCTGTCAGCGCCCTGGACCTAGTCTCGGCATTGACTGCTAGCTCAGGCCTCCAAAAGCAATGGCTCAGTGCTGTGTAGCCATGGAGAGGTGCACAGCCCTGACTTTTCCTGGGACACACCACAGACCTGTCTCTCTGGTAACCCTCTGTCAATGAGGGAAGCTCAGCAGAGCTCAAAGCAGCCCTACAGCACCAGATTCCCTGCTCTGCTCAGGCTGGCCTTACACCTTCAGCAGTTTTTCTGCCCAAAGCACAAAGGGGTAAGTTAGTGGAGATTCAGGCTCACTGGAGCCTTTCACTAGAGCCTCCATCTGGCACTCCCAGAGCATTCCTGAGAGGTGAAGCCAGCTCACTGGCTGGCTGTCACGGTGACTGCACTGCAGTTGTAGCCGTACGGATTGGTGACGTGTGCTGTCCACCAACACCTAGCTGTGCACTCCAAACTGGAGCAAGGCTTCTCATCCTGCTATTACCAGCTGCAAGAAAAACTTTTGACCTGGAGTGAATGTGTTCTTCAAGTGGGACCTGCAAAGCCCATGTGGGTGGTGATGTTAGGTTATTGTATCTGTGCCCCCTGGGGCATGCCCCCATGCATGGGTTAACAGGAAAGGGATTGTTTTGCAAAGCCAGCAGAATACAGAAGAGGCTATAAATCAGTGCATGGATACAGAGGATTTTATTCTTAGGAGCCCAGCAAAGGGGAAATGTTCTCTCCAAAGGGGAATGGGTATTTGTGAAGGAAAAAATGTCATTTTAGGCTTTTCTAAGATCTCTACCCTTGGAGATTTTCAAAACACAGCTGGATGAGGTTTTGAGCAATCTGATCTACCTTTGTACCCATGCTGCTGTTTATTGTCTACTCCAGAGAGCTGGCTAACCTACTCTTTGGGTCTATTTGTGAGGACAAATTCAGACTGTTATGGCTCAAGTGACTGGTAAAGGTAACTTTAACTAACCTGCCTGTTTAACATTGCATCGAGCTAGATCCAGTTAGTGTTAGGCCAGCTGAGCTCTGTTGAAATTTTAGTTGAAGGAAAGAGAATTTATAATGATGCGTTCAGCTGTTTCAGCTGTGTCCTAGAGATATCAGCCTGCTCGGCCAACCAGTGGCTGAGTCATCATCCCTGTAAAAACTTAAAAGGTGTGTAGATATGGCACTCATGGTCATCATTTAGGGTAGACTTGGAAGTGTCAAGTTTATGGTTGGACTTGATGATCTTACAGGTCTTTTTCAACCTGAACACTTCTGTGATTCTATGCTGGACTGAATCTCTTGCCTAAAGGAAGTCAAGAAAGTTGTAGTGTATTCTGAATGAATGGCTGTGAATGGGGAAATCACAGTTTGGGTAAACACAATTTTAAAAATTTAAAATAATTTTCTATAGATTTCAAAAGATACACAGTATTTTGCATTGTGCTTAACTTCTAACAAGCTCTGGCAGAGTCTGGGGTCTGCATTTGGGTGAGGTTTGCACCTTATTCTGATGTTGAAGATGACTCGCATTTAAGATGCATCTGGAAGTACAACACCACATTAAGCTGGTATGGATGTTTTAAATTAATCTTCCTTGGAAAATACTGGTAAACAATAGTAATATAAAAAAGGATCTGCTATGAGAAATTCCTAACTTAAAGAAGTTCTTTAAGTGGTGTAGGATTTTCCATCTTCTGATCAGCCAGTACATGATTTTGCCTCAGGTTGTTGTCAACAGCCTGTAATTCCCTGCCACATATACTCTTCAAGCACTGGCACATCACTAATATTTCCAGTTCATTGGTGTTTCTTTGTCCTTCCAAGATTCATTAAAAACTATGATTGTATCCAACAGGGCTGTTGACCCTGTAGTGGAGACCTGATCCCAGCTCCTGACTGCACTTTAGTAACTCTGAGGGGCTGTTATATGCCTGTGTGTATTAAAAGGACTCTCAAAGCACTGCAACCCAGACCAGAGGTACAAACCTTAAATAGTGATCCCCATTTAATTCCCCATTTTATGTAATCTTTGATCTCACCCTTTCAGCTCATGTTGCAACCACTTTATGGGATCTTCCTTTTTTTTGTGTGTTTGTTTGTTTGGTTTGGTTTTAGGTTTGGGTTTGGGTTTTTTGGGGTTTTTTTGTACTATGAGTTCATTATCTGCAAGCAGGTTCAAGACGAGCAGCAAGACTCCCTTGAAGTCTCCAACTGTCCAAAGGAAAACAGCTGTGATATACAGACCTTGAATTATCCTTATCCTTAAAATGTGGGATCGACAGGATTGTTTCTGGCTCTGGACACCAGAAGAGTCAAGTGACATGTGATCAGAAAAGGTTAAAACTTGCCACCTTATTTTTGTTCCAGGTTTAGGAGAGATTTGCAGACCTAGGAAGAAAGAAACTGGCACTAGTCTCACAGACTCATCTCCTGCAACAAGCTAGGGGAAAAAAAGAAAGCAGGGTAAAAAGAAAAGGAGATCTGAGAAGCCCCAGATTATGTACATTTTTCATTGGCACAAGGCACCCTTGCTTAGCACGGGCCAGGCTGCTGCTATGGGGACCCTGCTAGGAGCTCGGAGGCTCACGGCACGCATGAGGCAATGGAAAAGCAGCAGGCAGGGACTAGAAATGGCTGAACTTTATTTTTCCAAAGTGCAGATCCTTGGTGGGCTGCAGACTACTTTGGAAATCAGACTCTACACCCCAGGATCCCGCAGCTGTCCCTCTCCCCTCTAATTTTTCTCTGTCAGATTCAGAGCTATAATTAACCACGAGGTCTTAGTGATACTATGTGAAAGTCTGTGTGTGTGTTTGTGTGTGTGTGTGTGTGTGCACGCCTGGGATTACTCACTCCAGTGGGCATAATCCTCTGCAGAAGATTGACAGGTTCACATGGAGAGGAACTTTTTAACTAATTCACTTCTAAATGCTCCTATTGCTCTCTCTTCCCTTTGCTTCCCTCTTCCCTCCAGACTGCACAGGGCATTGTGATGTTGGAGCCACATCTCCACACAGAACTGCCAGCAGTCATCCCAGTACCTATCCATGAACTCCTCTGTATTAGCCATGGGAGGATACCCAGCCAAACTGCTTATGGATGTGCTTCTATCTCTGACTGAGCCAGGTTTCTCAGAGTAAATCCCTCAGCATTTTCATGGAATTAAGCAATGTCAGATCAGAGCATGTTGGAAATGAAGGGTTCTTACTCTGCTGTGGTTTGCCAAGACCTTGAAGCAGGGAAGGGAAAAACGTCTAAAGACCAAAGCACACTTGTCTTGCTCATGTGAGGAGCTGTGTTTGAGACAACACACTAATCTTCTATGTTCCTTTTCTCAGTGATTCCATTAAAGCCACTGGGTAATCAAGCACTGAGAGGGAAAGGGAGAGCATGATTTGACACAAAAAAAGAAAATGCATGGGACTTTTTTAAAAATAAAACCCCAGGGTATTTCAAATTAAAATATCCACAAAAATAATACAAAGATGCTCAGCATTTTGTTTCTGTAAGGAAGAGGTGGATTAAACTGTGCTTTCACAGACCCAGCTTTGCTGAGGTGGATATATGAACTAGTAGGAGAACAGGAAATTCTAGCTCATAAAAGGACTGTCTTACAGGTTCTAGAGGAAAAGAAAAACTTTGGAAGAATCTACAAGGAGGAGATCACTTGTTACCCCAGTGCATGATAACACAGAGCCACGGATTCCTACAGTTCTAACCACAGATTCCTACAAACTGCAAACTGCTAAGCATTGCAGTCCCATTTCAGTTGTGGAGAAATGAGGCACAGTGAGTACATCTGTGATACAGCTTAAATTTTCACTGATTTTCATAGTACAGCACTGAGCTACTGCTGCTGCTGCTGCATGGAATATTCTAAGCTGGTTAACACTGGACCAGGAGTGACTGCTTACATGGGTTGGGTGAGTCAAATCCCACCTCTGCCTACACCAGCATAACATGCAAAAGGTCTGCCCTGGAACCCGCTGCTAGTTCCTTTCTCTGTCTTTGCTGCTGCCATGACAGGTATAAAACAGACAGTAGACAGAAAGAATTCAGTTCCAGAGACTCTGCTTTATCGGGCTACAGATAAAGCTCCCTGACACTGGAAAGCCTGAGAGTTAGAATAGCTTGATGTGTCTGGCAAGGCAAAAAAAACACACGATTTTTTTTTCTTTTGGTGAAGGTTTAAATTTAAATAAAGCATATGCATGCCTAATCCATTCTAATCTATCTGGGTTCTTGCATCCCATTAATCACTGACTTGTATTAGCACCTCACACTGTCATCCCTGCCTCTGCAGAAAGCTGCTGAGACCACCATCTCATCACAGGCATTCTGATGACTTGTCACTGGATTTTGTGGGAGCAACAAAACAGTTAAGAAGCCAAAATCACTTCCCATTGCAATGCTTTAGAGGAATGATACAGGCAAGAACTGATGTAGGCTAGTGGTCTCGAGCATGAGTGACAGACACTACAAAAACCACGCTGTAAAGCACTTATTTCTCAAAGCTTTCATAAAATTGCCACCACCTAAAGACAGTGTTGTTTTTCTCAAAACAAGTTGATTTTCAATTGATTGCTCCATTTTTTATTATAAATCTTAAGAGCAAATTCTTTAAAACAGTTTTACCAAAAACCAAATAAATAAAAACAAGTACTGAAATCATCTAAGACACAAAGGGAAAGGCTATGCATTATTTCATAGTTAACTGTCTCCCCACAAATTGAGTGGGAACCCAACAGGTTTGAACTTCTTAAAAGACCAGCTTTTATTAGCTCCAGCTATGATATAGGTTGTCTCAACTGTTTAACTGAATGATATAGGACATTTTAACAGAGTTAAAATTTTATAAAGTCAGAGTTCAGGCCAGGGCCCACCTAATAGAGGTAGACTACCCGCAGTCTAAATTAACTCCTGCAGTTTCAGTTTAAATTTTTCATATCAGCTAGTTGGGAAATTTAAGCTGTTATTATGAGCTATTGCCCAGAGGTGAATATACTTCAGTGGTACATGAAGATCTTGTCTTTTTTTAGCTATGTTTATTTTCCACAAGTTCTAAGATAAGCTTCTTCAGGTTTTGCAGTTGTGTATCTTAGTAGCACATACCTTTTTCAAACCCCTTCCTTCTCTGTCAAGGGCTCCAACCCACACACAGACACACAACTCTCCCAGGTCCAGTAGTGGGAACATGAGATTGTTGGATCAGCCACTGCAGGTCAGTGACAAGGAGTTTATGGTCTGAGGTATGCTTGGACAAAGAATCCATTGAACAATTTCAGACAAGAACAAAATAAATGAAAATCCCAGTCTGCCTGCAGACAATTTAGAAATAGAAATATTTTTTGATTTAATTAATTTGACTAGCTTCAATCACAAAAAGAGCATGAAGGCATGGATCTGTACAGAGCAGAAAGGCACACAGCACATTAACTTAAAGCATGACTGAGCAGCTGACTAAATTTGTAATCTTGACATAGACATCCCTGAAAAATCAAATTAGGAATAAACAAACATAGGAAACACTCCTTATATAAAATTGAAAGCTACTTTTCATTAAATGTAACATCATGTTTTGAGATGAATTGTTTAAACCATATTCTTAGTATAGCTGGTGATCAGTTTAGAACATATACTGTAGGAGTTTTCTTGGCATTTAAATCCAGCAGTTACAGCTCATTTAGCTACACTGTGCCATTCACGTTCTCTGAACAGACAGACATAATTCTCTCTCTCAAGGTTTTTCCTGGAGAAGCACAAAGAGAAGAAGAGAAAAACAGTTCTTATCTCTACTTGCTGCTCCTGTTGTTTTGTACATGTGGGATGTGTTAGGAAGAATGTTTACCTGAAGTGATTTGTCAGTTGGATTCTGCTGAGGATTGTTTTGTTTCCTTGGCCATTTGGAAACAGCTTGTTCTGACTGTCAGGAGACAGTAATGAGTTTTCTTTAGTATTCTTTAGTATGTAATTTAGTATAGCATAGTATCTCTTTAATATAGTATAGTATCATGTAATATAATATAGTTTTAATAAAGCAATTGTTCAGCCTTCTGAATCAATGGAGTCAGATGCCGGTCATTTCCTTCATCAGGGGCCCTGAATTTTACTATACTACACTACCTATCTTGAGCTGTATTCAGCAGGTTTTTGAGTGGGCAGGTCACAGGTGTATCTCATGCACATGGTACTGAAATTCCACACAGAATGTCACTTTGGATGTGACTTCGAAAATTGCTTCCATGAAGGAGCTACAAAGAGGCCCTTTAGGAGCAGTGAGGGGTTAAAAACTGTTCCCTTGAATTTATTTCTGATATTGGTGGAGGGCTGAAACCGCCAGCCTGCTGATTGATGGGTTCACATGGGGCGACCTTCGCATTAGCAACGCGACTCTGGTTGCCTGGTAAACACAGGCAGATGGATCCAGCTCCGCTGATTCTCAGCAGTGACGGATGGCAAAGGTATTCCTGATCCGCATCACACCCTGCAGATCCCATGAAAATGACTTGGCACAGGGCGGAAAGTATTAGATTCGGGTGACAAATAACTACCTGACATCAGCTGAGGCTTCTTCAGAAAGGTTATGCTGCAAATAACCGGCTTTTACGTAACTTTGTTTTCATGGAGCAGTAGAAAGACATGTGGTTTCTTTACTTATTTGAGAAAATGTAATGCAGCTACTGATAAAAACTGTCTGATAAAAACTATTCCTTGGGAATATATATCCAAATATTCCAGTATTGTATAGGTTTCAGGGTGGTTTTGGAGGGGTTTTGTTTGTTTGTAAGTTTAAAGCGTGCATGTTTTAACTTGCTGCTATAGTTGATGTTATATGTATTTTTTTAGTGGCAAGAATTAGCATTCAGACAAGATTTTACTCAGAGCTACTGTGATTTCATCAGTCTTTGCTTTTCTAACCCTTCAGTTCAAAAGTTCTTGATTTTTATTCCTTTTTCTCTTTTTATGAGTCACTTGCCTCAGCAGCAAAACCAGCATTTTAATTAGGTGTGTGGGCAATAAATACTCATCTGAGCTTCAGACCTTTGTTTTCATGAAGTAGCTTGTTTGTGTATAAAAATGACTGGGACAGGCATGTGTTGAGAAGGCTCTAAATGCTTTATGCCTATCTTTAGCTAATAGGTGTCCCTTCCGCAGGATAACATCCTCAAAATGTGTAGTGTGTGAGTGCATGTGTTCCTGCAGTGAGTTAAAATAACTGTTTGCACCTTCTGTGTTGCATGTTACCATTCCTGCCAGGATAATCCGGTGTGGTTGTATCTGATAGGACATCAATAACAAGCCTAGAACTTGGCAAATGTCATCTCCCCAAGATGGAGTGTCTTGTTTCTCTGCTTGTGTTGTGCTGTAAAGCTTCTCTCACTATTTAAACCTTCTCCACTAGAGACAGCAAAATATCCAGGTGGCCCAGAGTTGTCCCCTTGTCTCTATAGTGAAGTCATTCTCTTGGTTTTCAATGCAAAGGAACACAAACTAATAGAAACAATGACCATAAAGCAAGTTTATGGAATAGTTGAGGAAAAGTAGAATCAGCATAACATTGCTAATGAGCAAGGAAAATTTCTTCAATTATTTTTTTCCTTCTGGATGGGATTATCTCTCTCCCTAGGCTTTTAATCAGATTTACTCACTTATCCAGAACTCTGCACAAATAAGGTTGCTTATACTTCTGTAACCATGCTTACAGGCTTTCCTCCTTATATTTTAATTTATTAATCTTTCACCTTTTTTCTGTTCAGTTTTGTTACATCATTAGTCTCCAGTGTTCATGTCTCCTTCCTTCCTTCCTTCCTTCCTCCCTTCCTTCCTTCCTCCCTTCCTTCCTTCCTCCCTTCCTTCCTTCCTCCCTTCCTTCCTTCCTCCCTTCCTTCCTTCCTCCCTTCCTTCCTTCCTCCCTTCCTTCCTTCCTCCCTTCCTTCCTTCCTCCCTTCCTTCCTTCCTCCCTTCCTTCCTTCCTCCCTTCCTTCCTTCCTCCCTTCCTTCCTTCCTCCCTTCCTTCCTTCCTCCCTTCCTTCCTTCCTCCCTTCCTTCCTTCCTCCCTTCCTTCCTTCCTTCTTTCCTTCCTCCCTGCCTCCCTTCCTCCCTCCCTCCCTCCCTCCCTCCCTAAAAAAAAGAGTTTTGTTTTGAAGGTTACTGTGTGCACGTGGTCTCATTCTCATCTTCTACAGAACCTGTACCTTGCTGCCTGGAATGTAAACTGCTTTTGCCCACTTGATCTTGGAGGCAGACAGTGCTGCAGAGATGCAGTAGCAGGCTGCAGTTCTCACAGTATGCCCTTTTCAATGGCATTACAGAATTTCTAAAAAATTAGAGCTGAGACTCTGCAACTGGCTTAGTTTTCTTTCAGCAAAGCACGCTGCTCTCTCAGCACCCTACATCTCTGGTGTGTTTTCTATTTTTTGCCTGTGGCTCTCCTCTCACCAGAAAACTTTATTGCAATTGATTTTCAGCTCTTTCCCTCATGTCCACACACTTGTCTCCACCAGGCAGGGATATAGCTGAATAATGCCAGAGGTAGAGAATATTCAGGAAATAAATTGTTCAGGAAATAAATGCAGGGTAGAGCTCACTGCAGACAGCAGGTGTGTTAGACTGCAGCACACCAGCACCTCCCACGCTGGCTTCCCATGGAGGCACAAGATGGGGAAAGAGCTTCAGCATGAAGCTCCACATGGATCCATGCAGGTGGGGAAGGAGTGGCTGTGCCACTTGTCCCCACACAGAGGAGCACTTGGAGCAATGGTGTGCACTGCCAAGTACTATGCAGAACTTCCAAGACACATGTCCTTTCCAGGAGCTCCCAAAACAGCCAGGATGGATGGTGCCCTTTCTCCAGTTCAGTGCAGAGTGTAGTTTGTTAATCATAGGCAGATGAAGTGTGAGGCAATTTTTTTCCTAGTTTTATCTATATAATTGACAATATTTCCTTTAAAATGGCAAGCTGAAGATTGGGACATATTTATTAAGTTTGTGAACTCAAACAACGAGCTCTTTAATACAGACCCAGGGTATTGTGTACTCCCAAAAATGAAGCCTGATGTTTGGAAAGGGCGTATCAAACATAGCTGGTGCTGTTTGAAGCTGGCTTTTGAGAAGGAATAATGGCAGTTACCCAGGGCTGCGTGTCAGGGGCACTCTGGTTTCACAAAGCTGTTTGTAGTCTGAAGCACTCAGCTGAGTTTTGTTTAGTGTCCTCTAGTCAGAATAGTCAGAAAAGCAGTGCTGGAGGGTAGTCATGACCAAAACGATTCCAGCTGTCAACACAGTGGAGAGACTTTTAATTTTGTGGGCGCTAAGCTAAAGGCCAGAGCGAGTGTCTGACTCAGTGGTGCATGAAGCTCCCCCTGTCTGGGGCTGAAGGAGGGCGTGGTAGCCCTGAAACTCTGTGCTCAGCACCTGAGCAGCAAACCCGGCGCAGTCAGCAAGGTCCATGCCAGTGCTGCATGGCTGAGTCGGAGCACACACAGCAGGAGCAGAGCACAGTGATCTCTCAGGGCTGAGTCTGGGGTGTCTTGTGCACCGTGGCACTGCCCTTCTGGTTACAAGGCTCCATGCAGGGCAGTGTCACATCACCACCCTCCCCAAAGACTTAAACTCCGCTCTAATTTGCTGTCCCATGCAATGCTCTTTCCCATAGGATCAGATCAACAGCATATGTGCATTGCTTATCTCCTCCTTCCATGGTGCAAACCATGTGTGTGTGCACGTGAGAGGGTAATGCCAGATGTCTAGGGAGCCAGCTCAGGCACTCCTGTCATTTACAGGTCTGTTCCACTGCAAAGGAGCTGCATCACTTCCAGATGAGACATGGCACAGAATCAAGTCCGTTGTATAAATTAATGGTCTGTAGGGTGTTGCACTTATGGAGTTGATCCTTACGGGTTTCTTCCAACTCAAGATATTCTATGATTTTCTGCAGAACTTAAAATATGGCAGATACCACATATTTTTTTACTGTTGTAGTTCTTACACTACTGGTTGGTAAATAAGAGTGAGACGAAGGCACTATTAGTTAGATCAGGGTGGACCACAATGGTCTGGTGCCACAGACCAGAATGAACCAACAATTACATGTTACCATCAAAATCCCCCAGTGAAGCACTGAAGTGAAGCTCAGATGTGTTAGTGCCTAGAGAACTCCACAAGACTGTTGGAAGACATGAGTTTTCAGTCAATTTTAAGTCTTCTGCAACTTTTTCATTCTGCATGAATGCAAGTGAAATAATTGGAGTCATGGAGCATGGAAAAATCCCTGCCTGTCAAGTTCAATATGGATATATTTTCCTTGCTTTTCCTTCTAGGAAACCTTCTAGGAAAATTCACAGCAGAAATGTGTTACAAATATTATGTGCTGTTACATATATTACTTCATACTGTATGAAATGAAAGAATTTTGGTAAATTCAACTAATTCACAAAAATCACTTTTGCTCTTTGCAATGAAAATGATTTATTCATCTTCACATTTACACCCAAATAGTTTCTAGGCTATGAGCTGACAGCAACCTCAAGCTGCAGTCCTGCTGGGTCAAGTACTGTTTAGTCACTTGGGGTATTTTAAATACTAGCTGCAGGTTTATTCTGCCTTGCTTTGGCAAAGCATTTGACTATGCTTTAGTAAGAACAATTCAAACCATGTTTCTGAGCAAAGCCTGTTTTTTTTTTCTTTCCCCCTATTCTATTCATTATTTTCATATGGAACTTTTATGAAGTTTTTCTAGTGAGTGAATTAAGGGCCTGGAACCATCAGCCAGAAGCTGTGAATGGAAGCTGGGCCTTCATGTACCCAAAATGGTCTTTTGTGATACTTGACATTGAGCTCCTTAATGCATTCCTACAAGACTTCCTTGCCCTTACAGTTTCTGATTTCTTGAGGTTTCAAGGAGTAAATGAGAACCACAATACACTGAGAACTGTCTCTTCGTGTGAAGGAAGAGGTTTGCTGGTTTTGGCAGAAGGTTTTGGATGGTATAAATTTTGAATGTGAGCAAGTATGATGCACTCTCTCCCTTTAGTCACAGTGGGTGGGATGCAGCTGACCAGATGTGGACATCTTCCTCTGAGTTGGATGTCTGCATGTGCAGCCTCCCTTTACACAGTGCTAGTTACCTCATGGTTATGTAAATGTCTAAAACAATGAAATGGATCAGGTCCTAAAAGGATTTATTTCCCTTTGTGACTTTCAAGATTACCCAGAGCAACCCACTGAGTCATAAAATGTTTCCTTGCAGACACCTGAAATTAGACGTTGAATAATACTGTAACAATTTGATCCAACTGCCTTTGAGGTTAGCCTTAGGCAATGTCACTGGGTGTTTTATAGGCCTTTAAAGAGATTTGATGTGGAAGGTAGGGCAGAGGTTGTCAGTCAGATAAGTGCAGGTAAAGGAATACTGCTGAGTTTGCCTGACACCATGAAACATTGCTGCAGCAGGTTAGCAGTGCTGTGCACATCTGTGACAGCTGACACAATGAAATTATCTCCCCTAAGCAGGCAGATGGAGGCTGAGACCTAAGTCATGACCATGCTGGGAATAACATGGGTGCTGCTGGAGATGGAGCAAAAACACAAACTGTTTTTATCACCCTGTCAGATTTATCTAGTGAGCTTCCTTAAAACCACAGTCTCCTTTCAACAGCTCCACTTTCCAGCTGGGAGTTACAAATGCCGGAGCTTTTGTGTCTCTCAGGGATTCTCTTGTGCTGTATTTGGCCTTTTCTTCACTCTCTTTCCCAAAAGCCATAGCAATGACAGCAGTGGCTATGCATATGACATGTTTTAATTCCATTTGCAACCACTTCATGGCACGGTTAGCACTAATCATGGCCTGCGCTTGCCACAACAGAGTGGGTGCTTACAAGTCCAAGTGGCAGCTGGACACCCATCTGCTATGCACAAGCTTGGGCTGTGTTTCCAAACACAATTAATAGTTGTCTGATAGCAGAAGTCTGCAGCAGTTTGCTGCTGTTTTCCATAAGTTAAATTCTCCACTGTCCTTCTGTAGGGTCCAATTAAGCAGGTGGATTTACCTCTTCTGGCCTGTCGTCTACCCACCGCGACGTTGCAGGAAACCCCTAAATGCAGTATGCCTGGCAATGGTCTTCTGAGGGATCAGCTGTGAAAACAGAAATGCCACCTTAGCCACTGATATCAAATGACCTGCTGCATCCCTCCATTCTGGTTCACAAGACAACCTGGCCCTTCTGTTTGGCAGGCTCGTTAGCAGGAGGAGAAATGGAGTGTCCAAGGCATGGCATTCTTGTGTCTCTTTAAAAGTTTTTATGGCTGTGATGATGAACACTGCTATTTCCTCCTGTTCATCCCACCACTGAGCCTGAACTGGAAGTGAAAATGAAGAAGGAGGAGATAGCAGCTGCAGCAGCAGCTCAATTTCACAAACAGAGATAGCCATGAAACTTGGGAGAGGCTGAGAGTCTCTAGGAGGCAGCATTTGTACAGTACTATAAGGAGAGGAAGAGGAGAGGTGCACATATTTTCTTATGCCTGTTTCAATATGCCCTGATCTCTAATGTCTTCCTTCTCCCTTCAGTGTGTAGAGCATGAAAGCACGTGGAATAAAATTCCCACTGTTGAAAATCTCCAGGAGGAATGACTTTACAGGCTGTAAAATACTACTCTGATAAAAGTTTATAATAAAACTGAATATTTTTAACACCTAAAGTAAAATTTGTCTCTAGAATCCTCCCTATCTTATAAATAGGCTTGAATAAATGATTCCCATCACACAAGAAAACTGTCTTGCTCTTTGGAATTGTTGGGTTCTTCAGTACCCTTCCTTGGACAGTGAGTGCCTGACAATGAATGGCAGCTCTTGAAACACAACACGGTCTGCTAGCCTGGGGGGGACCTTAAAATACAGAAAGGGGACAGATGTACGTGGCTAAGAGCAGTGCTTCCTGTGACAGTACAGGACACTGATATTTATATTTCACTTATATTCAAAACATCTTGTGGGCTCCCTTTCTCTGGGCACGGCTGGATTTTCCTTCATTTATCTCTCAAGCAGTAGTGGAAACATGGGAGCTGTTATGATGGAAAGTGTTTGGAGCTACTGAAGCTCCAGCAACAGACCTTCAAGGGAGATGTGTCATGCAGGACAGCTTTTCATTGGATTTACTGCAGTGGTTTTGCTGTAGAGTTAGGAGCCCAGCCCGGATCTGTGTGGATCTGTACAGGGTAGACATGAGATGGAGCCTCCTGAAGAAAGCAACAAAATCTCTTGCTTGTCTTGTCCATACAGCAGGGACACTGGCTGTCTGCAGCAGGGACATTTGCTCAACTCTTCCTATGGATGAAAATCATCTGGACCACACCAACACCAGCACCTCTGAAGTCTTACCCTGAGTAGGAAAAGGACAGATCCTTGAATGCTTGGATGTCACAGGCTGTTTTTCCATGGTGTTATAACACTGCATCTCCTTGTGCAGGGAGGCAGAGCTAAAGCATCACTGAGGGAAGCCTAGACACATTCTTGGCATCTGTCAGGGCTGCAAACAATGCTGGAGAAGCCTTATGTCAGAAGCGATCACAAGCCTTGACTTGATTCATCTAAAGCTCTCTGAATCCTTCACACCTCCTCAAAGCCTTTTCTCTTTCTCAACTGACATTTTTATAAAGTTCCCTGCTATTTAATCTCAGATAACCACGTTGCAGTTTAAATCAGTCATCACCAATCTGTTGTGGCCCTCCAGATCAATTACTTCCTCCCAGCTTAGACCATTCTTGAAAATTATTGCCACCTCCTATAAATATGGCTGTTCTGTTGCAAAGTGTCAGTTCTCCTTAGAAAGATGATTTATTTAAACAAGTAGAGAAAGAAGATTTGGGCTATTTTTAGGTGTCTTTCTTTGATGCTATACAAAGATTTTCTCACCATGTTTCTCTGTTCAGCTGTGCTGTCTCTGACTTTTCACCCAGTGGAAGAGGCATCCACAACAGTGGTCCCATGTGGCTCTCAGCAAGTGTCTTTCAGTGTTCAGTTTTGTTATTTCTGCATTATTCTTGTGTTCAGCATTAGAAACAAGGAGCATCCCACAAGACTTAGGTTGCCTGAGATAAGTGCAGTACTCAAATGACAGTGACAACAAAGAGTTTACAGTATGTTTCCCATGCACTTCAACTGAAGCATCATTGAAAAGCCCAGCGACCACTTTCCCAAAGTGAAAGCTGCAAAACATTTTCTTGAATAGGGAAGACTAATTGAATAGAATAGCTTCTTATCACGAAACTATTATTTTTTGCATGGCTAGAGTTACTTTTAATGAAAAATGCTTTATCTGAAAGAAGAAGGGTCTTTTCCACACTCGAATGAGGCTGGACTGACCAAGAATAGCCAAGAGCTTGGCAGCTAAGGTATTAATGTTTACAGGAGAAGAGTGTCTGAGCTTATGTGTCTGAGTCAGAATTTTGATTTAGTTTTGAGCCACTCACATGCTGGGGTGAATGATTCTAGCATGCTATTACCCACAATTTAATCTACATTCTCTGTCTTTTTGTGGGCAGTAACAGGTTGTAGACATACCCTAGTGCAAAACCCAAAAAAATTGTCAAAAGAAAAAAATATGGACAAGGTAGAAAAGCCACCTGCATCCCAAATGCTCCTATTATTGCCATTTTGCAGGACAGAGGTGAAGTACAAAAAGTTTCAATGACTTTCTCTATATTACTCAAGGGGTCAGCAGCAAACTGATCTGGGACATCTCATTGTTGGAGTTCTTTTCCAGATGTCAGAACTATTTACTTCTTCATTTTCGTTTGGATCTGAGAAATTACAAGCCTGAAGTCAGCAAGCATTTTGTATGGACTGAACAAAGCTCAGCCACAGGAAACTCTGGGTTGCCTTATTCTCAGTCAAGCCTCTCACCTTCCCATGGAGTCAAGGCATCGTACCTCTGCACAAGAGGTTATGGACAAGAAGTTCCTGCAGGCTCGTTTCAGAACTCTAAAAATAAGACTTCTCATAATATATAGCAGGACTAATTAAGTTTTTTGCTATTTCTCCCACAGAGGTTATCAACATAGTTTACAAAGTGTCATCTTTTAGCAACTGCTCAAGAGTTGGCTGTTTCCCATCTCATCCCCTCTGACACATTTACATGTTCTTTTTATAAAAACACACAGATAAAAAACCCCTCCCTGTTGTGTCTTGAATATTTTCAACTAAAGGAAAAAAATCTCTTGCCAAGTTGTTCAGTAGCTGGAAATGACTTGTCACGTCCACAGACCAGAATTTTTTTATTTTTTTTTTTAATATGACTAACCATGCTATGATTAATGGCTCAGATAAATAGGCTCAAAATAGGTCTGGCACAAATATAGGGAAGGAGAAGGGTAAATGGGATAGGGACTGGATGGGTCTGTTGCAGGACATCGGTGGCGTGAATGGCATAGCGGGCACAGAGGCAGGAAAAAATGTTTCATGCTATTTATAGCTCAAAATTACAGCTACAGATGGTGAGGCTGTCATGAAGCAAGGGCTTGGGACATGGAGAAAAGGCAACCTGCATTGCACAGACTTGTCTCCCTGAAAGCTGCTGTGTCTCTGAGAGGCACACAGGGCCTCCTTGCCCCAGCAGTAGGGCAAGTCATAAAAGCTTGACTGAAGCTTTTTCCATATATCCTGGAGTGGTTTTGCCCATTGCTTTACTATACATCATATTCTGCTATCCCTCTTCCACAGGCAATATTTTCCAGCTTCTTTTGTCAGCAGTTATTCTGTTTACATTCAGCTCACATTATACAGTGGTAATTTTGAATGGAAATGCCAGACACACGGTCTTAGCAAATGGGGACAAGCATGTCCCTTCAGTGGGCTCTGAGAAGTACAAAATCACAGCTGGTAAAGTTTATAAGGGAAACAAAGCTGGAGGTGTGGTGAAGAATGGGGATGAGGGGACACTCATTCAGACTGCTGATTCAGGCCTGATCACCTGGACAGAATCCTTTAACCAAAACTCAGCTTGAATAAATACAAATGCCAAGACATGCATCTAGTGGGACGGAATGTCCACTGTGGAGAGGCAGGCACACATCCTGGAAAGCAGGAAGGGTCACGAGGATGGATAAGTGCAGGCAGATGGCTGAGGCAGGCAAGCAAGTCAGACACTAGAGCTCAATGAGGAAAATGAGGAATGGAAAATGAGCGGTCCAGTTTTTTATCAAGAAGCAGGTCACAGTCACAAGCTGTTGCAACACAGTCATGTGGCCTCCCAGACAGGTGGGATCAGAGAGCAGAAGGGAGCATTGGACTTGGCTGTCCCCGTGGGAGTCTGCACAGCCTTGAAGCGCCTTTGCTGCTGCAATCCCTGTGGCTCAGCTGCATCCCCGAAATATCCCCTCCTACAGGATTCCTGCTTGCTGCTGGGAGCAGGGTGCAGCTGGCAGAGCTGACGTGGCTGTGGGCTCTCTGGAGTCACGGGCCAGGTTAGCACTGTGCTTCTTACAGAAACCCCTTTGCAGCTGTGAGTGACAGACTGCATCACTGTGAGAATACTTACCTGCAGTTTCTGAAGTTGCTTTGCCATTATTTTGTGTCTGAAATGATCTAGAATGACTCATGTTTCTGAAATAACAAGAGTGTAATTTCATACTTTTTGCCATGGTGAAACCTCATTAAAAACGATGAGGTGTTTGGATTTGATGCTGTTTGCACCTTTCCACCTCTGATGGCACAGGATCCTGGGGACAAGATTCTTCTTTGGGGACTAAACAAAACTTTGGTTTCTGGGAAACAAAAGTCTTTTTGACAAAAAGTGTGAAATATTTTTTCTGAGGGCCCAAAATAAGTGAAATCTTTCACTGTGAGCAGTGGTAATACAGAAGGTGTACATAGGCCTCTGTCAGCAATACATAAACATTAGATTTCTGCCACAATGCAATAACAGAGTTTTGTCTCAGGGAAGCAGATTCCCTCTTTTAAAACAGGAAGCCAGGAAACTGTGTGGATGTAATGAGATGTTTCCCAGTTGCTAGAATATTACAGGATTGTCATGAGGCAATAGAAGGCTTGCCAGTTCTGTGAATCCATCTGAAGGCTGAGATGAAATGTGTCACCTTTTCCTCTCAGCTCTCTCTCCCCCAAGGAACTAAAACAAAGAACTTCTAGTGAGCTGAGCTTGCAGCTTATAGATGTATCCATATAGGCATTAGAAATAAATGCTCTATGACTTCCTATGTCCAATTTGTATTGCCTATTATACAACTAACTGTAATTTAAATATCAACAATGGTATATTAAGCATATTAAACTATATTTAACCATCCTGCCTTATGTATCTTTACTTGTGCTAATATATTTGTCTATATATTTTTATAAACATAGATATGGAGTATGTATTATAGGGGGTCAGATATTTCCCATGAATATCTTTTTCTGAATGGAAATTTAGTCTTCAAGAGCTCTGAATTTCCCTGTGGCACTTTTGCTGGAGATTTTTACTCCCCATTGGGAAAAATAAAATGCTTTGTTTTGAATTAGCTCAACCTAAATTGAAATACTTTGGTTTGTCAAACTGAATTAAAACATTTCATGAAGGGGCAGTTCAGCTTTAATTTATGTCCACAAGAGTTACTATGTGCCTTGTGGACATTTTAATTTATAGCCATCATACTCCCATAATGCATCATAATTGTCTCTCTCATTAAATTTTTGCAATGTACTCTGAGAGTCAGATGGCCACAAAACATCACAGGACTCTGGCTGGGAACTTCATTGACCGAGCAACATGATGTATCACCCTCATGAGGCACCACAGCAGTTCCAAGGGACCCACAGTAATATCAAACCAGGCTGAAGCTAAACTTTTTCTGAGAAAGGACACATTTGCTTTTAGTAAAAACATTACTCTTTCAACATTTCTTCCAGATGTGCATCCAAAACAAATGTTGATACCAGAACTTTCTGTAGAACAAGACATATAAATTTTGACAACTTCTCTGTCTAATAAATAAGTTCTACCTTCAAGGCTTTAAGCACTTTTCCCTCTCTGTAACACAGGAGCATGCACTGTAGTTTTTGATGTAGCAAAGTATCAGTGACCTGCCATCTAGGTAGAATTAAATTATTTGGGTCGGGAGTATGAGGGGAATGTGTTGAATTTTAAAAAAGCTTTAAAAACTTCTGCCTCTCCCCATGGCCATGAGAAATGGTAGATCAGAGCAACCAGAGCACAGAAACAGATAAATCATGAAGAATGTTTCTAACACTAAAAAAAAATTATAAATCATGAGAGTTAAGACTTTAATTTCAAAATATTGGGAATTTTAGAGTCACAATTGCCTTGGTGGGCCTATGCCTGCTAGTTGAATTTTGATAAGGTCTTTAATTACATCAGCACACAACACAGGACATAAAGCTTGGAAAATATTTACATTTACAGCTCTGGATTGAATATATTCAGGCATAGCAATATGACATATCTTGGAGTGATGCTGAAAGAAGGCAGAGATTGTTGTGCGACGGATGCTCAGGTGATGATGGATCATAGAGTTTGTTATGAGCTGAGTGTCAGGAGTATGTGGCATAAAGCCTGGACACAGCAAAAAGTATTTTGACTCTAGTCGACTTTGCATGAAATTATAGGAATCCAGTATGGAATTACATAGGTTGGCCTTCAGACAGGACACCATAGCTAAGACCTTTTCTTTTATTAGAAATGATAAGGCAGATTTAAGGTAAGATTTTCAGGATGGCTTCTGCCAAGGCTGGCACTCCACAAGAGGAAAGGCAAGAGTGGTTGTCACTGCCAGTATCACTTGGGATATGAGAGGTATGGGCACTGTTTGCAGAGGCTGTATTGAATCACAGTGAAGAACCAGAACAGTGAGTTTGTCTGGGTTTAGGATTAAGGCACTTTCCATTTACGTGGCTTTCGTTTCTCATTAGGCTGTCAGGGGACAGGAGGGTTGTGTCACTGAAATATGGAGATCCAGGCTTTCAGATGACACCAGGTGTAGGATTATGCTCAACACCTGACTGCCCTTTCCACAGCAAAGTGTTGACATCCCAGTCTGAGAATACCTTGGTCCAGTGTCTGGTTCTCTCTGTCCTTGAGGGAACTATCCTAGTTGGATAAGTTAGCTGCATGTAACTGAGAATTGTGTCAGATCTAATGCCCCTTTAAGGTCTCCCTGAGGACTGCTGTGAGGCAGCAGGCCTATGTTTAGAAGACCTTGTAGGAGACTTATTTTGCCAGCAGAAGTGATGAGGTTTGCTGTATCAAAATTAGTGTGAGCTCTGGGTGCTGCCTTCCACTGGCCCAGAGTCCTATATACTTGCTGCTTGTGACCTCCACATAAAACACCAGCTGTCTTCCCCTTCTCTTTGACTCTTCAAGGTCATGAGAACACAAGATTCAAGTCAGTTGAAGCCTGTTTGGTGCCATTCCCACTTTCTCTGGTGGTGTATCCAGAGCACTCCAGATGTGCATGCCACACCAACCATCTCACCCAATCCTTTGTCTTCCATCTGGAAGCCTTTGCTGGTCTGTGTCAGTGTTTGCTTAAAAGACTGTTCTGGTATTGGCATTGATGCCCAAAGCCTGTCAATGAGGAATGTTGGAAAACTGCCCTGTAGATATCCCCAAAACTGAGGGGGATAGCTACAGGGATATGTCACTGAGGAAGAGGATCACAGAGCTTTCTAGCACAGAGACCCAGTAAGTCAGTGTGTATTGCTAGACTTAGAGGACACCAGTTCTTTCCATTTTGTACCACATAATTCCAAAACAAATAGGGAAGATCACCAGTTCTGGAATCAGAAATGAGTACAGGGAAAACTCCCTTCTCCTTCTCAGATTGCTACCAGCCTGTAGTGGTCACAGAATGAAATAGGTCTGGATTTTGCTTTTTAATAGTCATTTTTTGTTTTATAGACTTGGATATGTCAAAAGAAGGACATCTAGAGACATCCTTTTTTATCTGCCACAGTTTGTTCCTGCACTTGCACCAACTGGCTCCATGTGTTGCTCTGTTTGGCACCTCCCCAGAGGAGGAGGAGGAATCCCCCTCCAGTCCTCTTCCCAGGAGGTGACCTCCATTCTTGAGAAAGACGGGGATTAACTGAGCCAGCAGGGCATGTAGATAACGCAGCTGGGGAGCACAGGGAGTGCTGCATGGCTTCAGCAGAGTCCTGTTACACAGCAGTGACCGCTGCGGGAAGAAAGGAAAAGGCTGGAGAGCACAAGAGGGGCTGGAGCACACGAGGCAGTGCCACGCCTGCTGAACACCATCTTCCTCATTAAAAGAGGTGGTTTGAATTAAAGGAAGGCAATTATCATTAATTGTAGATTGATTGGTGTGCAGAATTGGTATACTAGGCTTATGAAGTGTGTCTTAGTATTGGAAAAAAGAAAGGAAAAGGTGAAGGAAAATGAGAAAATTAAGTTGGTCATGATGATAATACAAGGGCTTTGTATTAATGTCATATATAGTTTATGTACACCCACATGCAGTAACACATACAGAAGATACATTGGATTTTATGCAAAATAAAAAAATTTCAATTAGCCAAGTTGTTCTGATGGCTCTAAGACATCAAGTGCAGATTGACTTACTCAGTATTTGTGCTTGCTAATGCCAAAAGCCCACATGACGTCACCTGACTGTAAGCAAAACAAAAATAAAGCACAGAAATTTAAACAAAATTACCTTTGGTTACTGAAAGATGAGACATAGGTCACCCTCTGATGTGCTGCTAAAAAGCTGTGTCTCTTGAGATGTGGAATTTTCTTGGAGAATGTTTAGGCTGGTAGCTCTGATTTGTGCACAAAACCAACCATCATGAGAAGAGTCTTGGTCAGAGTGGTCATAACAATCATACCAGGCACCATAAGGTAAAGACATCCAAAAACTAAAAACAATATCTTCCTCTAAAAGGAAACCAAGAGCCTGTGCAGTTCCTAGAAAACAAAACTTGGAAAGTAGCCCAAAAAAAAATCTATTGCATTGATGTAGTGTACTGGTATACTGGGCACAGTCTGATAGTAGCTTAGTCAAAGAGTAAGTATAAAAGTTTAGATGTCTTTAAACAATCTGACTACTTTGCAGTCAGTTTGGGGTTTTTTTAAGTACATCAGGGAGCTTTCCAAATACTGGATTTAATGTCTCAAGTTTTGAAGAATTGGAAGGATTCCAATGAAATATTAAGAAGCTAGTCTGCTGACATTTTAAAGAGATAAATGGCATAACAGGGGAAGTTATAGGTCAGTTAGGATGATATTGATGCTGGGAAAAAATAGCAGTGGGACACAATCAAAAACAGTTAAAGTACAAGAATTCAATGAGTGTTAGTAAGTGAGGTTGCATGGAAAAGGGATTCTACTAAAATAAATCCACTTTGTTCATTGAAAAGATTGTGTTCCTGGCTGACAAAGCTAATTCTGTTAAGGTAGGTTTCAGTTCCTTCCAAATGTGACTTTGAAATATTTTGAATTCTGATTAAAGACTAGTAACCTGCCAAAACACTATTCCACGTATTAAAGAAATCAGAAATTAATGAAGTGACTGAAAACTGTATTTACCAGTGGGGAATCTTCAGTAAAGGGGTGTGTGCTTCTAATGTAGTCCCACAGAGGTCTGGGTTTGGTCTATCACTGCTGAGTATTTTAGCTGGTAGTCTCAAAGTAAGCATAAAAAGCCTTTCTAATTAAAATAGCTAATTGCACGAGATTTATGGCATAGTAAATAAGGATGAAAGATCCTGATGGATGCAAAGAAAACTGGGTAACTTGTTAGGCTGAAAACAGTTGAACATACGTGAGTATATCCTAATATATAGAGAGAGCAACCAAAGAAATGTGTATATGATGACACAGTTTGGGGTAGTGCCAGCGTGAATCCCAGGAAGAATATCCATGGTGGGGGCTGGGAAGTGCTCTCAGAGCAGCTGTAGTGGGACTATTTCAGGGAGTGTTTTGGAATTACACCTCTGGGGAAACTGCTAAGCTGGGAAAGTTCCTGTGTTGTACAAGGTCATACAGAAATCTCATGTCCCTGAAATCAGCTGTTCAATTTGGCTGCTGAGAGCCTCCTGGCAGACAGGCAAAGGCTCTGCTCAGGTGAGTTGGAGAGGAAGCTGTGAGAAAGCCTTCTTTGAGAGAAAACATGCAGTGTCATAACAAATTCTACCTTCTTTAGGAGAAAAGTGGCCTTTAGATGTAGCTCATGTTTTTATGGGGAAAGCCTAGAAATTCAGGAGGAAGCAAAGGCCAGCATGAATTGAGCAGGGATAATGGTCAGGGTGAAAGACTGGGAAGACTTAATTTGTGCCTCATACAGCATCAGCACGGAAAAGACCTTTGTTGGACCTGTACAAAATGCATATATAGATATAGATATAGATATAGATATATAGATATAGATATAGATATAGATATAGATATAGATATAGATATAGATATATTATACATTATATATTATGTAGATGTATGATATACATACATATTTTATATATAGATATTGATATGGATATATGTTATGTCCTTTGGAAAGCTGTGGAGTAGGGAGGTGGAAATTGATTGTGCCAGCCATAAGCCACCTTGCTCATCCTGGTGATAGCCACTAAAAGGCCAAAAAGAAACAGGAAGGTGGACTATGGGGAAAGACATCTGAGCAATTGTTTTCTTGTGTGTGAAGCTGTCTCCTTATGTAAAAGTAAAGTTGTTGAGGACCCTTGGACCTGGCATTAGATTTGTGTCCCAGCAGGCACCTTGGCAAAGGCAAGGTGATTGCTTTTCTGATGGGAGCCTGTGTTGTTATGAACACTTTGGAAGAAAAACATTGTCTTTGGCTGATGGCTTTACAGGAAGGGCTGCATTTTAGAAACGACCTTGACCTGCCCTTGAAACTTGCACCTGCTGTTCTGTAAGCACAGAGTTGCTGGGCAGAGATTTACTCTCTTCCATTTCTGTAATTTGATTTTGGAGGCAGAGATACAGCCAGGCCCTTAATGAAGTAAAAAGTTCACAAACACACAGACTATGCTGCTTGTGTGCACAAGCATGAGCTTACTGTGTTTGAATTTTATGGCACTTTGGCTTTTGATTTCAAAGTAATTTGTACCCCATACTTGCATGTGGCTCACAAGGGCATGTGAAAATTCACAAGGTATTTTTGAAATGTCTTCCAGTGCTTGCATTTGATTCTGTGAGATGAACCATATGAAAATTTGCTGGTAAATCCAAACTGGGTGGGATGCTTTGATTTGTGTTCTGCTAGACTGCTCTGTGACCGCAGGGGTAGAACCATCCAGGTAAAAAGCAGGTCTGGCTAACTTCTGGCAAAGAGTTTGTGTCAGATGATAAAAATGGTTGTAAGAAAGACAGACTTCCAGATGAATGAAGAAACCAAATCTGTTCAGTTTAGAAAGGAGAGATGGAGTAGGTGAAATGACAACAAGAGCAAAGAGTGTCCCTGAATTTGAACATCAGCTTCAGATTTGAAGATTAGCGTAAGGAGATTTTTTGTCATGTAGTTCTTAATGAATCTATAGTGGTCACAAAAACATTTGAGACTGTGTAAATAGTTTAGTGAAATTCAAAAGTGGGCATGCTGAAGCTGTTCCCAGGCGCATGGTGGATGGTTTGATGCAGGGCCAGGAGCTGGATTAGATGATCCTTTTGGGTCTTTTCCAAATGAGCATTTTCTGTGATTCTGTGAATTTATGGTGGAAAATAATGTTTTTAAAAGCAATAGTATGAACTCCTTTTCTACTGGTAGAAACTAGGAAGGAGCTTTTCCCATAATTGCATTTCACAAACTTGTCTACAGAAAGGACACCAGGGTATGTGTCATTCCCATTCAGTCAGGTGTGAAAATTGTCATGTGCCTCCAGAAGCAACTAGAAAAGCAAGAATTTTAACATTCACTAGCCAAGCATCATTTTATGGGTCCTCGAGATACTTTTGTCTGAAATAGCCATTTGCAAACAAGCAGAATTCTTGCTGCTTCTGCTTTAGTTGCATTGTCATATGGTAGTCTATCCAAAACTTTCAAAAACCAAATGTGATCAAAGTAACAATTTTTTTGTCTTTCCATATTAAACCCTACAACCTTCTTCCCTTTCAGAGCATTTTTGTGGCATAGCTGCAGATGTTAATACAGTTGCCTAAATTCTTCAGGCCTTCCCTTAGGATGGAGTTCTTGTTTTTCCAAAACAGACACAGTGCACACAACACCTCATCAAATAGTCAGCTGTGTCTTCAATTTTATAGCAAATAACAAAGCTTTTACTGGAAAGCAATCTCGTCATATAAACAGTAGCTAAAAACATATGTAACTGTCCAAACACTTTGGAATTGTCTATTAAAGTAGACTTCTAGCTGCTGAAAGAGTAACACATAGAAATTCTGAGACCTCTAAACTTCTAGTGTGATTTAAATCCATTGCAGGATACATACCAGTGCAATGTCTGCTTAATACTGTGGCCTTATCAAGTCTGTTGACCATTCACATTCTCTGGAAGCCTGGGATGGTAGAAAAACATATGTGGGCATCTTTTCTGAGTAGCCTGCCAGATTAAAACATTGCCAGTTCTGATATATACGGAAGTTCAGAAAAGATCTTTGAGCAAACTATCAGAGATGTCACATCAAGCCCACAATGATGGGTGTCTCTAAAGCAGAAGATCTGATAAGTTATGCCACTTTTACTGTAGACTCACTGACCCTGCAGAGTGACATGTTTGAAACAGAAGGAAACAACCTCATCAGGACTGCTAACAGAGTGGGGTAACAAAATACAAAACCAGCCCAACCATTCATGGGGTGACAGATCAGGCTGTTGCACAATAGGTTGTGGCCAGCAAAGTTATTGTCACAGAGTTGAGCATCTTCATATTTGGTAAGTTAAAATAAATTATGATAAATTTATCCTTATTATTATAAACAAATGAATAATGTAAATGCAAACATGTATCAGTGATGAGTAGCACAATGTATTTTATGTAGCACAGTGTATAACTAGATTTACACTACATTGATATAAAATGGGGTTTAGAAAATTTCTTGTATATAATGCTATTGGTATCAAAAAGAGAAAGAAAATATGGTAAAGAGTCTTTTACTGTGAGATCGAGTAAGTAAGTAAGTAAGCTGCCTGAAAATGCTTAGAACTTAAAGCAACAGGCTGTGGAGAAGAAACTAGAGTAAAACTAGGAAGAAAATGGCTCACTGCAAGGTAGAATGGAAACTATTGTAGGTAACAGCCAAATGTGGAAACAATTTTGAAACAGTTTCAGAAGAAGCGTGAAAGACATTTATGACAAACATTTATCTAGAGTACCTGTTGCTTGTCTCAAGTCTGCTTAGGTATCACAGATTGGAGGTGACATTCTCTGGATGTTAAAAATTGGAGTGGAAAATAAATGGGAAGAACTAGTACCTTCTGATGACCAAGAAAACAGTCATGTAGAATATGCCCACATGGACAAAAAGGCAGGCATGTGCACCTGTTTCTGAGAAGATCTGTACTCTCTGACTGCACAGTTTGTCACATCACACACCCGAGGGACAGAGTAGCTCCTCCTGTTCAGTTTCACTCCTGCAAACTTCTGCTCATGATTGTGTAAGTGTGTTGCCACTTGGGTTTGTGTGCGTACAAACTCTCTAGATGTCTTTGTGGACCTGGATAGCTTTTGCTGTTGTTTTTGTTCCTAGTACGGCATCTTGGTGTTACTTGTAGTGTTTGGCCACTTGTACCTGCAAGGTTAAACACATGACTTCTGGAAGAGAGGGGAAGAGGGGTAATTTATGTAGAGCAGGAAAGAGATTTCTCCCAAGAAGGGAGAAAGGGTTACACAGCACAGCTACAGCAAACCCTGAGCAATCTGATTTGTTCTCAGAGACGTCTCTGTTTAAGCAGAGGCTTGGGCTGAAACTTTCAAGTTGTCAGGATTCTAGGTCATGGTCACATATTTATCAAGGGACACCGATTTACAACTTTCCAGGTTCCAGCTCCTGGACATACTCTGATTATGACCTGATAGTACATCTAGATGACATCTGGTATTCACCAATCCTATCCAAGTTTGATGTCTTTAGAACAAGGGAGATGGGACATGCCTCAGGAGTTCTCCTGGTCTGCATAATGCAGGGGTTTTAGGGCACAGGAACCTATTGCAGGGAGAAGCACCCAGAAGTGCTCAGCACCTCAAAAGCTGTTCAGAAAGGCCTCCCAAACACTGTTAACTTCCACACTGACTCAAGCAAGGGTCAGTAACATTTGCTGAGGCTGAATTTGCCACTCTCACACTCACCAGGTCTGCTGGCCGTTCTACCTGCAAAGGCCCCAAGAAAAAACCTCTCCTGGTTCCCCAGCAGGCAATTGCTACCTCTGAGGGCTGGTGAAGATAAGGAAGCAAAGTGGGAATAGACTGTCTTTAGCTTCAAAGGATCCTCTCAAGCATCTGAATCTTATATCTAACCCATTTTCTTCTGCCCCTGAGCCCCCCACCCTGACTACCTCCCATCCTCTGGCTGTTGAGCTCCACTGCTCCCGTGCAAAACTGCAACCCATTTAAATCAATTCTGACACCTAACACCTCTCTGTTTTCTCAGCCTGGCTGCCCCAAATATTTCCCTCCAGCCTTGACAGAACGGGTATTCACAGGGCAGCTCCAGAATAACAAGTTTCCATTTTTTGAGACGGTTGTATGGGGAGCTTTGTGGTGTGGCACCTGGCCAACGGGTGATCATTTAGCCAGGGTAGCTCACTACTGGGTAGTTAATTTGACATGCTGAACAGAGTGATTGAAGCCCATTCAGACACTTCTGGGTTCCCAGTATTAAATTATGCCTGATGTGCAACGCCAAAATATCGGCACTTGCGTACAACCCTTGACTTCAGAGATGTTCATCATCCCAGCAGTGGCTCATTTGCTCCGACACAATCAATTTTCTCCAGCAGTCACTGGGACCATTACCTGCTTTACAGAGAGATGTGAGTTGCATTAGGCTGTCCACAACCTCTGCATCACTAAGCTGGGAAAAATAAGAAGGTGAAGACATAGTGGCGACAAATAGTGCTGATGAATCCATATATATAAGGCTGGGAAGATCAGGTCCTTTCTCAGTGGTAACACCCCAGGACTCTGGATTGACTCCTTTCCCAGGAAATATATCAAGTGTAGAAATGAGAGCATGGTTGCAGAGATGGATTCCCACTTTACACATGCTCTTTCTCCATCTCGTTTAGGGCTTGGACTGAATAATCGTTATCACCACATGGTAGCTATCAGGGACTAGCTGACACATTATAAAAACCTAATGTAGCCAGTGCACACTGGAGTCTTTGCCAGCACCTGAACTGTTTGCCAGAACACTTTTGAGATAGACTGTTCTTGTGGTATTTGTATCACTGGCAAGAACCAGAAACAGAGGAAATCTGGAAAACATTTCTCAGGCATAGAAAAAAAAATCTGTGAAGTGCTGTGGAGTCTAAGATGGCACTGAAACTCTGTTTCTTTATTCAAATGCCTGTAGAGCTTGGGAGTCTTTTGGGGCCTCAGAACAATATTTCTCACTTTCTGATTGTGTTAGAAATTTCAATCACTTGGTCTTGGTCATTTATTTTCCCTGCAGTTTTTGGACGATTCCTCTCCCAAAGCCTGTGCTTCAGCATTGCTGTCCTCCTAACTGAGGAAACAGAAGAATTGTCCCTACTGAGCACAGCTGCTTGAAAACCAGGGGGAAAATACTATAAATAAATTATTTTAATAAATTAAAGATACTATTAATAAAAAATGTACTGTTCTATGTCATATGGCACTGACCTATCCTGTCTCAGCATTGTCCCCAAACTGCATGTAACATCCTGAAGTCTCCAGGGGGCATTTGCTATCTGATTAGGCAGTAGCATATTAGGATGACAACTGGAACGTAAACCAAAATAGCCATAAAGGAAACAGAACTGTCCCTCTGGAATAGATTTGCTCTGCCATTCATATCCATTTCTCACACAGAGCTGGTTGTGCAAAGTGCTGTAACAGGACTGCTAGAGCCCCGTGATGGTAAACAGAGAAAAAACTGTCTCTCGATAAACACAGATGGGATCTGTAGCACCCATTCACCAGAAAAGTCTGATATTTCAAAACATTTTTATTGCTATTGAATGGGTGACAAAATTTTGCCACTGCACCAGAATTATCGAGGCATCCTGACTGACTTTTGCCCAACATTTCTAACTGAGATGAATGTTTTTCCACAGATCAAAACTGTATTTGTTTTATTAAAAAAACCCAAACTTAACTGGAATGTTTCCACAGCAAGGGCCAGTTCATCTTTTTTTGCAAGGCCTCAGGAGTTGTGGCAGACCTCTTGGGACCCTCTGTGTCACCTCTCCATCCCTTGTGGACAAAGGATCTGAGTTGAATTTCCTCTTGTCGTTGCTCTACTATGATTCTCCCAGGCACTTTCGTTTTGGTGAAAAAATACTTGATTGATTTGAATTGTTTCTCTTACTTTTGGGAATATTTATATTTTTTCCCCTGCCTGGGCAAAGAGAAACTTGCCAAACGTCTCCGGAAAATTTTGTGGGAATGCTAATGTAAAATCCCTTCAATCAGTTGTGTAGAAATGAAAGGATCCAACCCGTAAAATCCTGTGGTCAGATAACTTTCTATAAGAAATTTGAGCCTGGCATTCCTTTGAGTTGTGCTTGATAGAGTTAAATACATAATTTTCATTTCTTTAGCTTTTACTCACTTTATTAAAAATTTACAGTAGAAAATGACATCTTTCATAATAATCCAATGGACCACTGAAGAGTTAGTAGGACTCTGCTTTCAAAAACATGCAAAGAACTGGGAATGGAAGGAATGTCTAATTGGACTGCTAATAATGCCATGTGGCAGAATATAAGGAGGAAAGAGGGAGGAAAATGTGCAGTACTAAAGAGCAGGATGGTTCCAAGCAAGAATGGTGGTGCATCAAAATAGGAAATACATCTACTTTGCTAGAAGAGTGTCAAATTCTGTGCTGAGGATTCCTGTCTCTTGATCCTATGGAGCACATGTGTTTTGGCCACAGGATACCCAGTCCTTTAAAATGTTTTGCTGTTATCTCTACAAAACGTGATCCCTGAAATTTCCATCCTCTGTCCCAGAACTGTGCAGACACATTTATAGCACA
Source organism: Passer montanus (assembly GCF_014805655.1). Taxonomy (NCBI): domain Eukaryota; kingdom Metazoa; phylum Chordata; class Aves; order Passeriformes; family Passeridae; genus Passer; species Passer montanus. Next base: position 6,508,843 of record NW_024368707.1, read on the forward strand.
GTTCATAAGAATTACTGGAGCAGACACCCTCATTCCTCTATGTGGGGATGCACACGTGGCTCCTTGTGCCCATTTTAGGACTTTTTAATAATTCTGTGATCACAACTGGATTAGCCCGAGGCCAATGTCTCTCACCCTTGTGCGAAGGCTGCTTCACAGCCAGTCCTTTCTTCTTGTTTCAGATATCAGAATGGTCTCCTTCAGCTTCCTCTGAAGAAGATAATCCCACCCCTCTGGTTCTTCCTGCCACTAGGAGGTCTCAATAGAACTGGGTTTTCCAGCAGGAAAAATTTAATGCCTCTGGCTGGCAGCAGAGCTGTACCTGTAAGGTAAACAAAGAGTGAGAATGTTTGGAGGAAGCAACCTCCCTTTGGGAGGGAGCTGAGAGAGTCATTAGAATGGACCTGACTTGCTCTCCTTTTTCTATTACAGCTTCCTTTAAGACATGAATTAAATTGTGATGGAGGTAAGAGTTGGGCTCTTGTCTTGCAGGAGAGCTGTTTGTGCTACTATGTCTTATCAGACATGGGGGAAAAGGAAAAAAAATAATAATTTAGTGTTCAAAGAACCCAGAAGGAAAACAGAAACTACCTGCGTCCTTAATGACTGACTGCAATTGCCACCTGGGTCCCCTGCTGGGTGCTAAGTGACCATGGAAATGCACACCATGGTCACACTGAGTGGGAGCTGAGAAGCTGAGGAGTGCTGTGCTGACATGGCCCTTCCCCTGTGTGGCTGGAGGCATTTGACACCTAATCGTTTTTGATCCAAGCAGATCACCGTTCTGGGAATTTGCTTTGTCACTGGCAAGCACCAGGCAATAGGGTAACAAGGTGTCTGGCAGGCTGTGGACCGTGGAGGTGAATGGATGAGCTGGTGCTCAGATGGAAGTGGAAGAGCAGCCCGCTCTCAGATGAAGGGCTCTTAATGCGAGATTTTTGGAGCTTGCTCTTCAGTGTCTCCTGGCACTTCATCACTTACCACTTCCTTTTTCCTCAGGATTAACTTAATTTGAACATCAGGGTTTGCACCTTAACCTCCCAGTCTGCAGGAAGTGGGGAGAGGACCTGCATCTCAGTAAAATGCTAGCAGTGGCTGATACCATAAATCAGAGGGATTTTAGAATCTGATGACAAACCAAATTCTTGTCAGAAAAGAGCAGAGCTGACCCCTCCCAAACTGTCATCGAAGCTGGGTCATAAAAATCACAGCTGTCACCAAAGCATGCCAGGCCTCTGGGGGACATGCCATCCTGGGGACTCATCTGCTGCTTCCATGGCCAAATTCCAATCCCTCAGGCACATTCCACTTGACATTTTGTCACATCTCTTGCTGGTGCATCTGTTCGGGCGTATTAACTCTTCCTAAATCACTTTATCCCTTTTTTTTTTCCCCTCAGAAAAAGCAAGACTATGGGAGATGAAGAGGTCTGAGCAGTGGTTTGTGGCACAAAACAGAGTCCAAATGTTTAAAACTTGGCAGCATCTGGAGTAACTAATCCTGTAGGCAACATTACTGCAGCAACAACATCAGAAATATAATCTGCATTCATACATAAACTTCAAAAACCAACTTTAGCTCACATTTGTATATACAAAGCTACAAGAAATCTTCCCAGTTGTGTCCCTTTGAGCTTTGTCACAGACAAATATCTGTGTCGAAAGGAGATGGGTGAGCATCAAGTCAGCCCATGGTGACTGTGGTTGACCTGAGGTGACTGTACACTCTGCAGTGGCAAAGTGCAAGAGCAAAGACATTGAGGCACCTTTCTCAAACCACTTGAGATGGATGGAGTCCATGGATGGGGTCCAAGATCTGGGATGCCTCTGTGTGCATGAATCACAGTTTCTCTATCCCACCTGTTCATGATAACGAAGCACAGACAGTGAAATTCACAGCCACCTTGTCCAGCAGGGATGGCAGCAGAGAGGTCATGTCTCCAGGCAGCAGAGGGGCTGTAATGTGCTCAAGAGTCACTGTTCCAGAATCACAAAATTTGAATGCGTGTGGGATAAAGGTCAGCTGGTTTCACTAAGGATGGGGAATGACAGCCATCTGGCCTAGGAGAATGTGGAGAGTATTTGCTGGACTTCTCATGTTACTAGTGACAAAACTTCTAAGAGTTTCTAAAAATAATATGTGCTAATTTCTTTACATGCAGTGTCCTGCATCCTGGATGAGGCAGTTCAGTACCAACTCTGAACATTTATTAGGAGTTTATACATTTATTATATTTAAATATATAAATATATATGTATATCTCATTTACTAAGAGTTAATAAATAACCTAAAGGTCAATATTAATAAAACAGTTCAGTACCAACTCCGAACATTTATTAAGAGTTTATACATTTATTATATTTAAATAAATATATAAATATATGTATATCTCATTTACTAAGAGTTAATAAATAACCTAAAGGTCAATATTAATAAATACAGTCATAATAATAACAATAATAAGATAACAATAATAACAATGACAATGACAACCACAACTGAATGATAAAAGCTAATTAAAAAACCAATATCTAATACTCCCCCCCACAAAGTCTTGCTTGAATATGGGTCTCTTTAACAGCAAAACTGTAAAGTCCAAAGTGTTCAGTGCACATTGTATTCCTGCTATAAAGACAAAATAAAGTATGATATTGTGGATGGAGTAAAAAGTTTGCAGTCTGTAGCAAAGGAAGACATGAGACAGAAACTACCTTAATTAAACAACAAGGTTTTTTGAGCTTCCTGAATCATATTCTTTTCAAAAATCTTGTGAATCTGGGAAAATTTGAAAGTTTTGGAGGATTCGTTTGCTATGGGGGGTTAAGAAAGGATAGAGCCATGGGAAATTTTTGGAACTTGCAAATGCTCATTGAGTTTAGAGGATGAGAGCCCACAATTTGTAAATCAAAGGCTCAGAGAAAGTCACTTGCATTGAACTTCTCAGTAAAAGACTTACCTTCCTTTGCCCTCAGTATGCTGCAAATGCCCTCAGTTCTGTATAACTCTCTGGATGAACAAGAGCTGAAAGCAAATTCAGTTCATCTGGATTTTGCCTTGCTCCCTGCAGGTATGAGAAGGGTGTTTCTGCTGACCAAACATGTTCTAGTGTGCTTTCAGGCTTTTGTAGTGAGAAGTAATGTTTGTTTTCTTGCTTTGCTTTTTCCTGAAGGCTGAGAAACCAGAGAAAATAAAAGGCAGCTCTTTGAGTGGGAGCTGGTCTGTGCTCCAAAGCACTTCTTCTGCAGGTAGGTGCCAGCGGTGATACCCTGTGCCCCTGTGTTCAGGGTCACAGTGCCTGGCTTGCTCGAGGTGTACGTGGGGCCTCCCCAAGCTCAGGCTGGCGCAGTCTTGGAGGCAATTTCCCCTTCGGCAGTACAGGACACGCTTTGTTGGTAGGGCTGGCGCTTGTGTTCAGGGAGGCTTCCCTCCTTATGTTGGGATGCAGGCATGGGGTTTGTCAGAAGATTTTGCCATATCCTGTCCTTGGCTTTTTTCAGGCTTTGGCCTTGGAACTGAAATTGAGATGATGTAGACAACATGTGTACCACAGGTCAGTGATACACGGGGGGTCTCAGCAGACAGCTTGTGGGCCCTTCTTCCCTGTCAATATGTGAAAATACAAGAGTAACTTGAGAAGGTTCTGAACAATTACTAATTAAACAAATTAAATAAAATTAAACATTTTAAGTCCCACAGACTAGGTACATTTTACCAAAGAGCTCAAAAAATACTTGCTGAGAGGGCTCTGACCTGTTCCTCTTGCTGTTTCATGGGTCTTGGAAGAGTGAGACAGTTGCAGATAACTGCGGGAAAAAGCTCATTGTTGCTTCTGTGTTCAAAGGGACAAATGGGATTGCTCAAGCAAACACAGGCACATTAACCTGGCATCAATCCCAGGGAAAATTATACAAATACATATAGGAGACATGGCTGGTAAGGAATTAAAGGATACTGATGCAATTAAAATTAATACTGGTACCATAATATGGAGAGAAAATCCTGTTGGAAAAAATTAACTCTTATTAGAGAATTATTATGAAGTGACTGATAAAAGTATCTTTGCTGGCCAAAGCACTTGATTTTGTGTGATAACATTCAGATGTAAGCTTCAACTTGCACAAATGTCTACAATTGTTGGTAAAGAATCTTCCTCTGAAATTGTGGGTGTTTCTCTCTCTGTCTCTGTGTCTCTCTTTTTTTAATGGGAGCTTGTTTTGTACAGGATTTTTCCCATTTGGAAAATCAAAACCATATGTTTCAATTTTGGTGTATATTGAAATATTTCAGTTTGCTAAATGGAGGCAAAGCCTGACCATAGCTGTGTCTGAAATCTTGTTTTTTGTAAGGAAATCATGAGGACTATCAGTGATTACTTGAACAATTTTGAGTTTATCGATCTGTAAGCAAATCATTCAGACACTGGATTTACTCAGCAGGCCTCCGGAGTTAGAACTGCAAATCTAAAAAAATCAATAGCTTTGAAAGCTCCAGGCCTCTGAAGCTGGAGCCTAAACCAATCTCTACCAAATGGAAAGGGGAAAGACAGAGCTTACCAGGCACTTTCCCCAGTAGCGCCTTATCCGCTAAGCCTCTACTGCAAAAGCCTCCTTTGAAAACAGCTCTTGCAGGCAACCAGTGCAAGCACAAGACTTCTTGCAGTAGTGCTCTGACTTCTGACAGCAGTCAGGAGTATGCAATGCTCCTGAGGGTTAATAACACCCTCCTGGCTGGCACCACAGCTCAGTGCTGCACAGGCAGCCTCCACCCTGCATTGTCACCCCTGGCAGCACATGCTGTGTGGTGGGTGGGCTAGAGTCCTACAGCCAACACAGCGCAGTGGAAGGACATCAGTGCTGTTACCCATCCACATTAGCTTGAAGTTGGGTCTTTAGGTTCCATAAGTTTTTTTGCTTTCAAGGGGGAAAATGAGAGTGGAAGGGTCCTTGTTCCTCTTCATGCCCATTCCTTCTCACGCCCATTGTCTCCTCATTACTTCTGTGGCTTTCTCAGTCTTCTCCCTGTTGTCAGAAACCCTGAATGGTTCTTTCCTCCCCATTCCCTAAAGGTTCTTCCTTCCCAAACTGTCTTTACCCTTTTTTTCTCTTCCTTTCATCCCTTTAATTTTCCTTCCTGGCTACCAATTGTCCCCATCCTTTCTACCTCTGAAATTCCCAGCTCTAGCAGGTTTCCACATTCCTCATCCTTGCTCCTGCTAGCTGCAGAGTTTTAACCTTGAAAACAATCTCTTACTCTCCCATACCCTTTAACCTGTAGCATCTGGAAGCTGGTGGTGACACAGCTGCAGTGGCAGAAGGGACCTCTAGAAAACTGCCCACTCCCAGGGCTGCCACTGCAGCCTCACAAGCTCTCACTCTGCTCCTCAGCTTCCAGGTCAAAGGATGGGGTTTGTTTTCTTTTTTCTCCTTTTTGTGGGATAGCTGTGAGGGTATTTTGAATATTGCATCAATAGCCAGTCATTGGTTGTTCCTGAACTGCTCTGATCCAAAAGGAAAGGAAATCAAATGCAACTGTGTTGATCCCGGGTTTGCTGCTTTTATCCTTCAAAAGGCATTTAAGAAGTCACGCGCATATGGCAGCGAAGAACCATCACAGAAAAGGATCGCATGTTGCATAGTAAATATTGACAGATATGCAGCAGATATCTGTCCCACTCCTTTCTTTTGCTCTCTCTCTCTCTCCTGCTCTTCATTCTTCTATCTCAACAGCCAGCCCTGTTTCTGCTTTCTTCCATCTGGCAGCTCTCACAATAATCTCACCCACCTGTTAAATGAGAGAATGTCAAGTTAAATTTACAGCAGGGCCTGGAAACAGGATGCTACAGAAAAGTATTTTAATTAAAATCCTCTAATTGAATGCATGCTTCCTTGTGAAAAGGGAGCTGCCAAGAAGGGCTTGATGTCACCACCTCTACCCCCATTTGCCACAAAAGGAGAGCAATTAAAACCAGCTCTCAAGGTGGAAAGAGGAAAGGGCATTTCCAGGGAGTTTTCCAGGGTCACCCTTGCAAAACTGTCGGATAGTTCATGGGAGGCTTTTGCCATTTCACCAGAATCAGAGGTGAAGATGGTACAACAGCTGCACTGCTTCTGTCAGGCACTTTGCAGAGTAAAAAGCTGTGTGTGTGAGGGTGGGGCAGTATTTGTGTGAAACCTGAACTCTGGATAGAAATATGACAAACATAAATCCTGTCTGATGTAGAGATCACCATCGCACAAACTCTCATGAGAACACCATGCTCTGCTTTGCTAGGAAATCAAGTGGGATTTTAAGACCTGGTTTGCTGGAATAGACACAAGAATGGAGAGCAAACAGTTGATATAGAAAGGAAGATGGCAAGACACATCAAGAGGCAAATTTCTGGAGTTCCCATCCAGAGAGTCTGGATAACCACACCTGGTGCAGCTGTTCTGTAACTCCAGACACAGCCCAGAGAGAGAGAAATAACAGGGTGGGTAGGTCCAAAGTGCCAAAGGTGGGAGGCAGGAGGAAGTATTTAGGGAGAAGGGGGAATTAGCAAGTCCTGTAGAACTGCGTCACTGCCATGTAACTCTAGCTCTTCTAAATACTATGCAAATCCACCAACACCATATACTTCCTGTAAGCATGAAACCTCTGACTTTTCTTTCCCTGTTAGACAGTGGTCAACTGTTATGAAAAGCAAGTTACAGAGGATAAAATGCACAGCACATGCCTCTACCTAAAGGCACAGTGATACTAATAACAATTAGCGACATTCTGCAATATTTACAGGTTTTTCCATTAAGCTGCCCACAACACGTGGAGGGGAAGTTTGGCACCACCTCATTCCCGTGCCTCCAGGCTAGTAAAGGTCATTTCCCGCAGGCTTCAGGTCACAGAGCAGAGAAGTTCCCGACACCCTCAGGTGTTAGCCAGCCCTCCTTCCTTGACAACAGAGAATCCTTTCATAAAACACATTTATTTTACATTTTGATATTTTAATGCTTCATTGGCTTATTTAGAAATTGGAAAATCTTACAACCCCTCTTGAGAAATCTGGCAGGCATGGTTGGCTCATGCTGGGAAAGCAAAACCACTGGCAAACCCTCCAGCCTTCACTAAAATTTAAAAAGGACAGTCCGAGTGTTAAAAGCATTTTGAAAAGACATTCCCTTTGGGAGTGCTGGGGACTCAAAGAATGAATACCTAGAGATGAGTAATATTTTAATACAGGAAATTCTAGGTTGCAAGGATGATTTCCAAGACAAAAAAATACAGCTCTCCAAAACACAGGTCAGGGATCTAGGGTAATGGAGAATAGAGAAGCCAAGACTTTCATCCTAAGCTTTTTGAGTCTCACCTACATACTTAACAGCAGCTCTAAAAGAAAGTGAGAAACTCTGAGAAAGCGTTGTTGAGTGCAGTAAGTTTGCACACCAGGAGCAGCATTTGCCTATCCTTCAGCAATTCACATCGCCAAACATGCTCTGGAATGTGCTCGAGAGTTGCTTTGGGGATGAGGAGCAGAGCTAGTGGAGCAGGAGAGCAGGGCCAGTACTGCAGATGTGGGTAGGCTAAGAGTAGAGACAGTGGCTGGAGAGAAGCTCTTCAGATGGATTGGAAAAGAACTACTGGGAATAGAGATGACTCTGCCAGGCAGAGCTCAAAATGGATATTTTCCTGCATGTAACATCTTCTTCAACCCAAGATAATGGTGATGTCTCATAGATGCTTAGCATGTTTTAAAGAAACGCCTAGTGATAATGTTCACTGGCTGAAGAACAATTCTAGTCTTAAGCTAGCGCATGAAAGTGGAGAAACGCCCTTGAGAACTGAACTATGTCTTCATAAAAACATTGCTTTGTATCTGTATGAACTGCATTGTGCTACAAAAGGTATTAAATGAGCTTGGAAGTAGGGTTCAGATCCCCAGCTGATGAAACATTTCTGTAGTTTACAAAACTTGCTTTTTGTTTACTAAGGACTCTCAGAAGTTTGCAAGCATACAATGAAATATTAAAATTCTGCCTAAGATCCTTTAAGTAACCCACAGCATCATGAGTGTTCAGCCATTCACCTAATTTGGACCATATGAACCTTGTAAGTCATTTTCAAGCAGTCAAATGCAACAGCTCAGGAGCAAGAGACAGCAAAATAGAGCTGGTGCCACACTACAAGCCTTGCATGTATGCTCAGAGTGCCAGGAATATCCTCTCCTGCCCAGTTGTTATCAGGCTGTTAAGCTGATATATAAAAGAGTGAGAAGTGTTGTCACTTGCAGCTGGGGATCAACAAGGCTGATTGAGCTCCAGAGCAGTGGCTATAAGTAGGAGAGTCAGTGTCATTTTCAAGGAAGTCTTAAAAGTGGAATAAAATGTAGAAATTAAAGAAATAAACAGGGGTTCAGAGAGAGCAAGACTGAAAGAAAATTCCCTGCAAACATTTAGGCATTCCCTGATGCTGGTGATGGAGAAAGGGTAAATGTGAGTAGTCACAGAGACTGTGTAAGATCTGGTTGGTGTTCTAATGAAGGAAACACTCACCTGGGTTCAAGCAGTGCCCAGCTGAGGAACTGTCTGCAAGGGGAAATGAGACAGGTCAGTGGGTGGTTGTTTTGGGTCTCCTTGTAAAGCTCAGCCCTGTGCTGCAGCTGACCTGGAGAAGTGGGGGCTTCTCTAGGTGCTCCTAAGAGACAACTCCTGCCAGCAGCATCTGGCTGCTTTCTTGTGCCTTTTGGCAGCCTCAGTAATCACAGGCAACATCTGAGAAAGAAGTGGCAACTGAGCTCACTCTTCACTGCCGTTCACTTCACACTGCATGTGATGCCAGGCTGAGGAGCCAGAGCCCTGTGTGGGTGTGGGAAGTTGGCCCTGTCTGTGTCAGCCTACATCTGCTCTCTGGGGACCCAGCTCCAGTTTCTAATGCTGCCAGGCTGGTGTTCCTCACTGCTCCACTGACTGCTTCTAAGGAAAATGTTAATCATGGGGATTAGTTACAAAGAAAAGACTGTGAAGCCCAAACCACTCAGGTTTGTAGCGTTGCTACTGGCACACTCCCGAGCTTGAAGCACGTCTGAGTCACTACCACCAGATAAATGAGTATAAAATTTCTGTTGAGGGAGCACTGAATTTTGCAAATATTAAGGTTTTAATGGAAGAACTCATCTAGTGTGAGTGCATCTCTGGGATACCACATTGTCAAATATGGAGTGGAAGACAGAGCTAAGTGCTCTAGAATGGAGAGGCTGTGGAAGTCACCCACGTTGTGACACCATCCAAGGGGTCATTGAAGATAAAAATCTCTGGGTTGCACACAGCTGCAGATGGATCTGTGCCCACTGCTGGAATGTATCAAAGTGCTCAAACACTTTGGGGTGTTTGAGGCCTTCAGAGGTCACAAGCTTAGCACATGCTTATCCTTCTCCCAGGAAGTGGGTGCCGCACAAGCACTTCCCATTGCTCAGCACATGCTTATCCTTCTCCCAGGAAGTGGGTGCCAGCTCCAGAGGAGGGGGCTGGACCCGTCATTCCATTCCTAACCTGCAGCTGTAACCACCCATCCCTCTGCCTGCCAAGGGTCATATCCTGCAGGGATTAGTTTTGGAAACCTGATATGGTAAGGAAGAATCTCAGGTGTTGTTCAGAGGAAAGGTTTGACTCTTTCCCTAGCAAAAGAGAGACAGGATGATTGGAATTTTTGTCACATAGTGTAAGTTCACAGGTTATTTTGGTGACCAGCTGTCTAGAGCCAAGCTGTGTTGCTGGGTTCTGGGAACATCTTTGATTTTTCTCATACTTTTGAAAGGTGATGAAGAACTGGGTGCTCGCAATCCCATCAATGCCCTCAGTGACACTTTTTCTGAGTTGGTTGTGGGGTCTGTGAGTTCCTTGCTCCTTGACAATGGTGACCAAGAGCAGGGAAACAGCCCCGACCCCTCCAAGGCCCTTCCCTCAACCTTTCTAGCAATTTTCCTCAATGATGTGCACCCCTCATCTCCTCTGCAGCTCTTCGCCATTCACATCTTTGTTCTGGACCTTCCTTTTCTTGCATCATGCTTCTCTAAGCTCCATCAAATTCACCCATGTCACTGCACTCCCTCCTGCACTTGTGTGTCTCCAAGCTGTGACCTTAGCTAAACACAGCTCCCCATGTTGCCCTCTCCCCCTGCCTCCACTCCTCAGGCTCCCCCTAATTCCCTGACTGGATTTTTAAGAAGCTGCCCCTTCCCTCTGCCTTTCAAGGCTCATTCTCCTCTAGCTCTGAGTGACCTGCTGCCTCTTAGAAGTTTTCATTTACTTGGGCATTCAGCTAGTGGAATACTACTGACATCTTGGCCAAGGACTGTCTCAATCCAAAGTTACTGGGAACAACTGCTCTGTTGGTCAAGAGTCTGATAGCAGATGTTGGAAGATGGATCTGTTTTAGTTATTGTTAACTTGTGTCAGCAGGTTCTGAGGGAAAAACATCAATATTGGATAATTCAAGACTCATTAGACATGGTCCTCTGTCTTGTTCTTTGCTTGGGATCCCTGCTTTCTCCTGAAGGTTTCTCAGCCTTTCCTCTCTCCTCAATGACTTTTGCTTTTCTTTATCCTTACCAGTATTTTCTCCCTGGTGTTCACATAATAATGAGTAAATTATCTAAACTGAAAACAAAAGAAAAAATAATGAGTCTCAAAAAACACCCTCAAGACAATGTCTATTTACAATTATAGAAAAAGCTAATCTTGAGCTGTACAAATCTTGGAGAAAGACTCAAAAATAAACTGCATATGAAACTGCAAACAGGGTGGAGGGGGAAGAAAAAGGAAAATGCATGACAAATCCACATGAAGTGTCCCAGACAGCTTTTGTCTGCACAGAAATGGTTTTATGGGATTCTCTGCAGAAAAAGGAACAAAAAAATTAAGGAGTTGGGTTCAAAAGATCAAGTTGCATTTTCATTGATCTCAGACTTGTAAGAGCTGCCTCATCAATCACAGTTGCTTAAAAATTCCTATTAATGGCCTCAAGTGCTGGGGCTGCCCATATGGTTCATCTTTGTAGCATTTGAGCAACTCCCTGGGAGCAGTATGATATCTGTCAGTGTCAGAGCCAGGCACTCTGTGCTCATCCCTCCATTCCTGCAAGTGGTGTAAGGAGAATAACCATCACTACAAGCCTGAGGAGCTCCATCTGATCCAGGATACGAGGAGCAACAGCGGATGAGAAAATAATAAAATCCAAATAGTTTGGCTTTCAGAGATACTGGAGAACTGCAGACCTGGGTAAGCCCCAGTGTGTAGTCCAGGGGTGTGCAGGCACAGCTTCAAGCCAAGATGCTGCCTGGCATTGCACAGGAGTGAACACTGTTTCCTCTCAAGGAGCTGAGAAGAACATGGTTGGTGGAGGCTTTCAGACTGGACAGGAAAAATTCAGAGGAGTTTCCCCCGACATTATTCTGAATGATGTGATTAACTCTGGGTAGGCTGGAAGCCTTGTCAGGTACAGCTGGAGCTTGTCCTGTCCTGAGCAGTGAAGTGTTCAGACAGAGTTCTGCAGGTGTCCAGGCAGGAGCTGTGCTCCTCCCTGCTGCCTCATGCCCTCAGACACCTCATGTGCTTTGACACTGGCTGCTGCCCTTGGCATTGGACATCCATAATAATATGGGTAGAATACTAGGAATGTTTCTGATGAGCACATTTCCCCTGTTCCAGAGGACTATCCCATCTAGTCAAACTGACTTCATGCCCTTCATGTTGTCAGTTTTCCTTGGAGACAATTCAGATCCAAAATTCAACAAATCTGTCTCTCTAATGGGCACAATTTTTTCTTTGTAATAAGTTCTCCTTCTTTCTTGCATTGGAGAATTGTCATAAGGACACATTTTTTAACTGGATCTTCAACTCAAGTCCACACTGGATTTAAGTAACAACAAAATAACTCAGAAAATACTGGAAATAACACTGAAAATAAGTGTGCCTGACTTTGGTAAGAGTTAAAGAATTCACTTTGCCACTGTTGTCCCAGAAACTGAGTTGTGTTTTCAGAAGCATGGAACAACTCTCCTGGGAGGAAAGATTGAGAGAGTTGGAGCTGTTGATCCTAGAGAAGAGAAAGCTCTGTGGAGACCTTATAGCAGCCTTCCAGTACCTAAAGAGGGCCCACAAGAAAGGTGGGGACAGACATTTTAGTAGGGTTTATTGCAATATGAAAAGGGGTAATGGTTTTAAACTAAAAGAGGGTGGATATGGACTAGATATATGGCAGACCTGTTGTTTGGGTTTTGTATAGTGAGGGTGGTGAAACACTAGACGAGGCTGCTCAGAGAAGCAGTGGATGCCCTATTCCTGGGAATATTCAGGGTCAGGTGTGACAGGTTTCTGAGCACCCTGGTCTAGTTGAAGATGTCCCTGCTTATTACAAGGGGTCAGACTAGATGACTTTTAAAGGTCTCTTCCAACTCAAACCACTCTATGATAGGTGTAGTTGGACAGTTTTTGGAATCTGAAATAAACACCAGGGACCAGCAGATTGCTGCTTTCATGGAGAAGTTTTAATGTGAGCCATGACTGTTGACATATTTGTTCACCACTCTACTCTTATTCAAATGGAATAAAACTGTATTGGGTGAAATTCAGGTTGGATGTGAGGAAAAAGTTATTCACTGAGAAGGTGCTCAGTCACTAGAAGAGGCTCCCCAGGGAAGTGATCACAGCACCAAGCCTCTAGAAAGAATATCTGGATGATATTCAGCGATATTGTTTAGTTTCTTGTATTCCTGAGAGGAGCTGGCTGCTAGAAATTATGACCATTATGGCTCCCTTCCAAGTTGAGATATTCTACAGTTCTGACCCGTGGCAGAGCAAGTAGGAGCTATCAATGCTGCCAGGAGATGCTTTGAGCTTGCAGGGTCTTGCTGTAGAGAAATCTGCAAGGGGAGAAGAACATTCACAATCCCTGCTCCCCTTGGGTGCTTGGTTTACCCACAAAGGCATCACAGTTTATTAAAAAAGCTAAATACCTGTACCTGAATGGGGCCAGTAGACTGTCAGAGAGTGATCACTTCTTCATGTGGGCTGAGAGTTACACAGATACACAGCTGAGCTCCTGCTCAGACCGTGCCAGGGCTGAGCAAAGGATCCTCAGGGCCTCCTCAGGTCCGAGCACAGACAGAATGAGTGATGCCATGAGAAAAGTCACTTGCCCCAGAAGCAGCAGAGCTGACATGACAGCAGCATCTCTTCAGAGACCCAGCCTGCCACAGGAAAGTGCTTCCAAGCAGGATTAAAGTTAAACTTGTTGGACTGAGGTCTGCCATGTCTCAGGGACATGGACACTCATTCTTTGTGTGCCCCCTGCACACATGGACACTCACAGTTCCTTCACAATCGAGCTGCTTGCAATGCTGAATTTCAGTGCACACCCACTATTTGACACATTTTCACCTAATCTCAAAAGCTTAGGCAACAAATTTTTAAGGGACAAAAGAGGTTTTTTTCTGCCTTTTCTGGATTTCTTTTCCTTGTTAGTTCTATGAAGTTTACCTCTTTGTAGCTTCAAATAAGGTATTCTGATTATTTTCACTTGGCTAGTTTGATCCTCTGTTGTACTTACAGGAGCAAGAGTATTTTTTCTGGTGGCTGCCTCAGGATCCCGGCAAGATGCCATAGTCTGTTAGATGAGAAATGGTGACCTCATGGGTAGGGGAAGGGAAAAGAGGAGGCAAGACTCGGTTTTGGTTTTCTACATTTAAATCCCATCAGGCTTTGTGTTTTCATTTCAAATTCTTTCCAAAATACTGTATCTATTTTCTTCCAAGATACTATGACTGAAATGACTTTATGCTTTGCCTCCAGTGATTATTTTTTTAAACCAAAAGAAATTATTTGTTTTCTGAAGGATTTAAAACTTATCCAATAAAAAGTAGCCAGAAATAAAGAAGAAAAAAAGGGCGATAATTAAGTGCTGTAGAAATCAGCAAGTCACAAAAGAGTTAAAGTTCCTTACACTTGGCCAAGTTAAATAAGAACTAGAAGGACACATGGTTCTCCCCCCAGCACCCCCTGAACTCTGGGGTGTAGGCTTGTGAAATGCCTGGGAGGCAAAGTTGGCCCCCATTGTGTCTTGTTTAATTTGGCTGCTTGAAGTAGTCACCTTTTTTTTTTGTAATTTGGCTCTTCCTGCAGTTCTCACACCTTCCCTCAACATAAATGTCCTTTACACTTTCAACGTGCCTTTCCCCAGCCCTCCATTCCATATTGTTTGAGCACAGTCTCTTTTTCTCTGTGCACCTACACGTGGCTGCTGGCACAGGGCTGTGTTTACCCACACACAGAGGGAGAATCAAACCAAACTATGGAGCACCATCAGCACAAGGGTTCTGTTTGCAGGGTGCACTTCTCAGCTCCACAGCCTCGTGAGGAGCCAGGAGATGCATCCAGGAGATTTCTGCTGGCCAGCAGCAGGACTGCTCTGGAGCAGCACTCAATGATGACGTTTTCCTGCCTGTGCATTGCAGCCTCAGCTGGAAATTCTTCCACCACCACCTTGCCGTGGGTCGGTGATAAAATACTGAGCTTGGTCCCACTAAGCCTGCATGTCTGGGTTGTGTTGCAACAGTGACAGGAAAAATACAGCTCAGACTTGACACCTGTGCTTGGTGGTGTCAGCCATCACACAGCACACTCTTCCCTCCATCTGACTTAAATATCAAAGTATAAATCGAGCTACATTACCTTTATACAGTGCCAAGCTGGCAAAGATGGGGACTTTGTCATTGTTTCTGCCAGTGACAACAGTTTTGCAATAATGCAGCAGAGATTGGCACACATGGCCAAAGGCAAGTCCTTTTTTCAGTTTACTCTCTGTAAAATGGGGATACAATGCCTCGATCAGCAAAGGAGCTACAGGGATTTCACAGTTATTCTCTAACTGCTTTGCCCATGGAAAGCTGAAGACAAATTTTGAAGTATTATCACGAAGAGGAGGTTACAGGGTGTTTTTTCCCCTCACTATACAGAGAAAAGAAAAGGTGTTTAAGAATTTATCAGCATAAAATGGAATTTAATAAAAATTTTGAAATTTTATTTTGTTGCTATATGCAAGTCTGTATTTAGATATAAATGCCAAAAAAAATTGCTGAAAAGCAACCAAGTTATTCTCACAGTGAAGGAGGTGAGTTTCCAGTTGCTGCATTAGAAATGTGTTCACTCTAAAGTATGTCTATGTGTGAAAAGGCAAAGCCTCAGGTGGGTGAAGGAAATGCAGGAATAGAAGACATTCCAGCCGCTGAGACCTGACACCTTTGAGAGCACATCCACTCATGTCGCTGCAGACTCTCTCTCAGGAGTGGCTGGGCCAAGGACACCTTGTCAAAGTCTCAGGACAATGTCGAGGACAGAGCTTCCATTTTACTCTGTACACTACCAAAATATTCCTGGGAAAAAGGCTCTGTCTGCAATGACTCAGTGGGATTGAACACTGGCAGCCAATAACATTTTTCTTTCCATTATTGCTGTGAAAAAAAAAAAAGAAAAGAAAGAAAAAAGGTCCATAAGGAAATCTGAAAAAATACGGTGAGAAACCAGTTAAACCAGGAAATGGAAATGGATGGCTGGACACTTTGGGATTGCTACATGCAGCTCTGGTTCACTGAGATTTGCTGGGCTGTTGCTTTGCTGGCCTGGGAGATACATCAGAAGATGATATTTAGAAATCATAAATAATCTCATTATATTGCAGCTGCCAGCATTCTGGGAAACGGGTTTAAGGAACCCTCAGGTGGCATAATTGTGGCAACAGATGAAGGGAGAAAAAACATAGATATTATGGATGGATGAACACAGAGAATTTTTAGGTTTGGATTCAAGCTCAATTGAAACTGAGCTTGCCTGCTTGCCTTGTAAGGGCAGCCATGGATTCTGTCACTCCTTCTGCTGTAGAAGTGTTGGGCATTAGCACTGGGCATCCAGTCCACCCAGCTTCACAGCTCACCCAGCACTGACCAACCCCGCAGATTTCCCCAAGGTTTACTCTGTTCCACAGCTAAATTCAGCTTGAAAAGCCACTTTACTTATTATTCCCCTTGCATTTCTCTTTTATTGTTCTATCTTCTCTTCACAACTTGTATAAGATGAAAAGTAAATCACTGCTGAAATGGAGTGTCAAGAGCAGCCCTGAACGTGGGTCACATGGATTTGTATGAGGTTGTGACTGCATTTCTTATCAATATCTTATTGATGCCAATACAATGAACGTGGAATAGTCTACCAGCTTAGACCTGAAAGAGATGGACATCAAAGGATCACTTCCCATCAGGTATCATGGCACACTCAGACACTCCTTTATAGGGTGAATATAGCCCGGATATTAGAAAGAAGAAGCTAGAGAACTAAGGCGATATGACAGCTAAGCCTTGCTCCACCTCTCTGTCTCTTTCACTTTGTACTATTTATAAGCCTGACTTGACAGCTTGATCTATGGTCATGTTAAGCAGATATTTCCAGCCCTACATTTCTCTTATGGCACTACAGGACCTCCCCACCATGTCCTTTGTGTGGAAAACACAGGTTCCAGTATGGATTTTTGCATGAGTAGACCTGCGACAGAAGTCAGGGTCTTCATTTTTTTTTGACAGAAACCAAGCATGATACATCAAGAATGACTAGGAAATAGATTTTTATCTCCACAAGTTCTTTGGATCAGATTGTTTCCTTCCTAGGTCATGTCAGTGATGGAAAAATCTTTCCAAGTTACAGGGGCAGACAACAGAAATAACTCCTAATATTTCATGATGCTTTTTTTTGTCACCCTAAATAAAGAAAGATTAGGCTTTGCCTAAAACCATTTATGTTGGTGTATAGGCAATGTAACCAGTTTAGTGTGCTTTCAATTGTTTCTAATGATTAGATGTGATAAACAGTGCCTGAAACAGTGTATACAGTGTAAACAACAAATTTAATACAGCACATTTCACATTAAAGAAGTGAATGTGTTTCCTTCCAAAGTTTCATTTTTTGTGTTGATATTACTTTTGTCTGAAGCTAGAGCATCTCAAGCTCCTTTGGATAAGTTCAAATTTTCTATCCAAGAAGGAAAGCAGCTTATAACGCATTATCTAACTCCAAAGTTTCATTTTTTTGTGTTGATATTACTTTTGTCTGTGTGGTCAGAAGCTAGAGCATCTCAAGATCCTTTGGATAAATTCAAATTTTCTATCCAAGAAGGAAAGCAGATTATTACTCATTATCTAAAAGTAACTGAGCTATCCACAAAATATATTTTCAGACTACGCTGTTCCTTTTGCTGTGTGACCACAGTCAAGTCTCTCTTGTTTTGGATGCATGTGCTTTATATTTCTTTTTTTTTAATACAGGTTACTTCATGTTAGATCAACCTTCTTTTACATAATCTTTAGCTTTTTTTTTCTTTCCTCAGTCCACCAAATGTTTGTGTTGGTTTCCTCTGGTCTCCATAAAACTTGACTTTGTAATGTTTACAGAGTTAGGAGTTGGAGTATTCTATGGATAACACTACAGCTGTAGGAACTCACGTAAAAAAGTACAATACTGTATAGAAGTAGAAGTGATTTTTATTTAGTTTTTTGAAAAAATACGACACTGCCAACTCACGCATTGAACCCACAAGCTCCAAAATATATGTCTCCAAGTACTCTGGAGTGATTGCCATTAAAACTTCTTCATCTTCTGGCTTTCTTTTCACTGGTAATAATGAATTGGCATTTGGACAGATCTTGTATATATTTCAGGAGTCACAGGTATTGAACTTTAACCTTTGAATTTTGGTTAATTATGCACTGTAAATCTTGGGTGACTTGTCTTCTCCTTTCCCATTTTGGGTAGCTTGTGAGCAAATCTAGACTGCTTGTTGGGGTTAGAGTAAGAGAAATGCCACAGCAGTGCACTGCAGTCTCACTGCCACTCTCCCGTTGCTGCTTGCAGGGTTTCTGCTGGTGAGTCACCTGTGCTGTGATTTGGGTGAGAGCAAAGCAACACATTCCTCAGAGCTTACCAGTTTCACTGCCATTGATCATGTCCCTGGCTATCAGTACAGGCCATTCTTTGCACCCTTGCTCTCTTGTTCCTCTACTGCTTTTCCACACTCTTCTGCATTCATGCTGCTTTCTAACTAATCTTTGTATTTCTGTACACAGATTTTTGCATGGCAACGTAATATAAACCAGAGAGTACAGTGCTGGCCCTGGTTGGATGGCTGGCAGGATAAATCCATTTTATGCAGGGTTAATTGTACTGCAACTTGTTCCAGCTTTACTGAGAGAGACAGATGCAGATGATTACATCATGTCTGCAATCACTAAACCACATCACCTATTTAATATAGCTCAGCGACTGCAGTTTTCCTCTGTGCCTGCTCCTGGGTTGGTTACACCAACTTAATGCAACTGTATTCACCTACAATTACCTGACTGCACATTAAGGGAAATGTTAGAAACCAGCTCAGGTAGGAAAATAACCCAAGACCATGTCAACCTCCCTGCAAGTCACTGGGTACCCCTAATTCTTACAATGGAAACACTGGGAAGACTGTGGGTGCTGCAGAATGTCCCTAGGGCTGCCATCAGTGTAGTCTGGAGGGAGAAGTCCCAGCCACAGTCTCCTTCACTGACAATAACTATGTGAGTAAAGCTCCAGGTTTATTAACAGCTGAACCAGCTTCTTGGCTGAAGCAGCACCACCCTCTCCATCATCCTAAGAAGGGCAATGGTCTCTGCTGGGGAGGGGTGCCACTTGGGCCAGCTCTGTGCAGCACAGCTGCACCCAGTCAGCTGGAAAACAGTGCCCTGAGCTGTGCACAGTGCTGGATGATCAAGGGCAGACCAAGCTAAACAGAGTCTAGGACTGCTTCTGGAAGCATCTGAGTTTAGTCCACAGAAGTCACTCTATCCAGCTCAATGTCAGACCTTCCAAAATGCTCAACAAATTCAGAACATTACTGGAATAAGAACAGCATCTGTAGGAATATCAACCAGTGTAAAATTACATGCTCCTAATCCTTCTCCCCCACAGCATGCAATGAGTTCCACATTGAGTCAGAAAAGAAAGGAGCTCAGTGCTCCAGAGATGGGCTATTGCACAACTATCCCCACTGTGGAGGCTTATCACTCCTCCCAGAATCAGCTGGTGCTGACCACTATCCAGCACAGAAGCCACACTCACCAAAGTGCTGTCGGAGCACAGCAGCATGCAGTGTCCATGGGAACTGCTCTTTTCCAGCCTCTTCCTCTGTTCAGACAGGCTAGAACTGTTGGAGGGCTTTATAGCAGAAAGGAGCTGATATTTGAAGAGCTGTACAGTGCTCCTGTAATTTGTGGCCATGTCACGCCTCTGGGGTGATAAACAATAGTGACTGATGTGGAGAAGTAAAGCTTGAAAGCAGATATATGTATTTTAGTTATATTCTATGTGGTTTCCTAAATAGCAATTACACACAAATTATAAGGAGCAGTGAGAAAACTGAGCGAACCACTTTTCCAGCAGTAGTTTTGTAGGTTAGCATCAGGCTACAGAAGCCTCTCCCACCTGACCCATAGAGAAGCTCTCAGAAATGATCCCATCTGTGGATTCAAAATGCTGGGCTACAAACTTGGACAAAAAGTTTGCTCCTGCAGTCTGCCTCTCTATAGAAGAAAAAGTGCTGAAGGACTCAGATATTCCCTGGACAGGAGCAGGCTTATTTATAGCAAACTGTCCCTTGGCCACACCAGCACCCTCCTCATGAAGTCCTGTCATTGCTTTTATGGCTGAATTTCTACTACATCTGTGGCATGCAATGGGCATGCTCAGGCATTCCTCTGCCCAGCCCTTGGCTGCATTTTTATATTGTTGTTTCATTTAGAATTATGTCCAACAAGCAGTATCCAGCAAAACTGATCTGCTAGTGCTGATCTTGCATGGGATGGGTGCTCTAGGTCAATGCAGCTATTCCAGTTGGGGGGAAAATAATCTGAAGACTTTTTGGTGGCAGATGCTATCTTTCAGCCCTCACCCACCTCAGTAAAGCTTCAACCAGTACGCAGTAATGAAGCACTCTAGCAGATCATCTTCTGCAATTTTTGCTGTAGTGCACTGTAAGGCCCCCAAAAATAGAAAACGTTTGCCAAAGTATTAACTTGGCCCATTCAACTCAGCAACTCTAAGGCCATTCGATTTTAAGTTACTCAAAATTCCCGTAAGAGAGTATTAGAAGAAAGATAGAAAAGGACAAATATAGCCACTACTCCTGTTTCCTGCATAAGAGAGAATTAGAAGAAAGAAAGATAGAAAAGGACAAATATAGCCACTACTCCTGTTTCCTGCAGTGTTCAGCTGATAGAAATTACAAGAGGATGTAGGGTCAAGACATGTCCCTGCTGCATGTCCTGGGTTAAATACCCTTTGCCTTTCCTGGGCTCTTCCCCCATGTGAGACTTGTGGTCATTTTTGGAGCTGGATTAGGGGCTCCAGAGATGAATGCATTGCCTCTGGTGTGCCAGGGATTGAGCCACTGCCAGGCTGGAATACAGGCTCTAGGAATAGGGTGGGCAGGGCAGGGCATCCCCTCGCCAGAGCAAGGCCCGACCGGCCCTTACCCCTCGCACATGCACACAGAATGTTTCAAACCAGCAATGCTTCCAGCCTCCCACGTACTTCAGAGAGTGTCACAGCCTGTTCAACTTAATTTACATTTATGTTTGTGCCCTGAACATTTTGCTTTAGCACATAGTGCTTACATTTCCTCCAGGAACACTGTGCTGCACTGGTTTGCAGTGTCCTGGCATTGCTGAGATGCACTGACTGTGATAATATTTATGTCCTGTGCCTGTCAGTGTGCTAAGAAAAAAAGCTAAATAAATTCTGTAGAGCTTGCAAACCCACCCCAATTATTTTTGTGCCATTCTTTTCATTTCTGTAACAAGTTGTCAGGTTTGCACTTGGAACAGCCTGTATTGTAGGATGAGGGATCTCCTATCATTGAGATTTCCATTACACCTTCTATGATTTGGATTTGGCTTTTGAAAAGGGATCCTTCTTCAGAGAGGTACATGATATTTGACCTTTTAAATTTGCAGCAGCGAACTGGGAGATACAGAGCCTTCTTTTCTCCTGAACTGGAAACCAGAAGCCTGCATGGGCTAAGGCCAAATGGGCCAGCCCAGAAGAGGTGGAGTTGAGACCCCCTGGCTTCTGCAACTCTGGGTAGATCCTCTGGTGTTTAATAACATCCATATGCCAGAGGAAACTTGTGGTTGGGGGCTTGCATGCAGGACACCTGCTCCTTGTGTGGCTTCTTTGAATGAGATGTTACATGGTGGCCTTCCCTGCACTGGGAAAATTAATAAGGTCCCTGCCCTCCTGCACTGTCTCTTCTAAAGAAATATGTGAGAACTTCCATCCCAAAGCTGCTCAAAGCTGGCCAAAGCATTCAAATGTTCGTGGTAAAGTAGGGAAGGAAGGAAGGGGACAGGAACCACAGCACTGCTGCCTCTGCCACCCACACACACATGCTTTGCAAATGAGCCATCAAAGGGCTCCTGGCTGAGAGTGGGACCATGCCAGGAGGGCTCTCAAGCCCTGTGGTTAAGGCAGTCACCCAAGGAAAGGGACTCTGCTGGGGTGGCTGCTGTGTGTTCTGCATCCTGGGCTGCCCACCAGGCCAGCTGGATGGACCCTGCTGGATCTCACACGGATCCCAGTGCTCCCCTCCCATTCTGCCCTGCTATCAGCTGTCTCTGGGAAGCTCCAGTAAGAAGTGGCAAATGGCTCAGGGCCTCGTGCCCGTACGTGTGTGGCAGGGGGAGAAGAGGCACTGCTGTACAGGAGATTCCTGTCACACCTGGGTCCACTCCAAATGCAATGCTCACGTCGTCTTTCTGGGGTGGTGTCAAGGCCTTAAGCAGGTTATCTGCTCAGGGGAGTGTTACCCTTGTGCACCTAAACAAGCACTAAATAAATAATTTTAACAAGTTTGTCTCATTCTTTCTGATACTTCCCTCCAAACACTGCTCTGGTTTCTCTTTGCATAGTGACTGCCAAGGAAAAAGGGTAATATTTTTTGCTTATTTCAGTATTAGCTTGTTTTTAATCCTCAAAAACTGTCAGTGCAACTTTCACACCAAGTACTGTTTGTGTACTTACAACTTTATGTCTTGGAACAGGGAATCCTCCCATATTATTTTCCTATTTTTTTTTCAGTTTTGATGCTGACTATTCTGACCCTGCAGCAACAAAACACTAAGGAATAACTACTATCTAGCTATCTAAGCTCTCTCATTTTAGATACATGCCACATAAGAGTTAAATAAATATGTCTATAAATAAGGTCCATGAATGCTCACCCTGGGGTCAATATGCTTCATACCCAAAGGAATTTCAATTTGTACTAATGCAGTAAGATTTTCTGAAGAATATGGTTGGATCAGGGAAAAAAGTACTCAATAACATGAAGGATTACACTGCTGAAGGGTCCAAAGCTCATACCCATGGATTCCTACTAAAATGTGCAGAAGCTTAGATACCAATTCTTCACACTAATATTGAAATTGTGCCCTGCATATGTTTTGCCTTTTTGAGCTATTGTTTCCAGTGATAATTTTTTTATTCTTTTTTTTGTTTAATCCAGATTAGACACATGTATTTTGATAGAGACAATGATTTTGATTTTGAGTCTCTTATTCTAGCTGAAATACAGTCTGACTCACAAAGAATTAAACTGATTAAATAAGAAAGAGCAATCTAATGCAAAGAGCCAGAAGAAGTAAATACTGGTTCACACAACATACTATTAACCTGTAGAAACTGCTGCTGTAAAATGGAATTAAACCCAAAGGCAAACATCAAAGCGCAGGCTGAAGGGCATTTCTGAAAGATTCTGAAAGGATTTTAGAAAGGCTCTAAAACTCCCTGGTCAAGATTAAACCAATAATTCATCATTAGGGGTAAAGAAGAGACAACAAGGTGAAGGACAGAGTGTCCCCATCCATAATCCCCCCTACCCTTTTCAGCAGCATCCAAGGCTAGACACAGTAAAAACCAGAATACAGTCAGACAGACTAGGCACAGAACTGGGAACGGCATTGGTATATTTATCTTCCCTTGTAAAAACAAAAATAAAGAAATGCTTGCAGAATTGATCTTTAAAAGTCTTTCTACCTTTCTGGTGCTTTTTCAATTCAGGGGAAAAGAAGTTTATTGACACAAGAAAAGCTGTAAACTCTGCAGCCATAACTTACAGCCTGGTTTGAAGGGGCTTCAGCCTCCCACACCTTTTGGTGTTAATATCTCAATCTCGTACTAGAAATATAGTGCAATTTAAAAACTGACACATACCCCCAATTTCATTTAATTTTTTTTTAAATTATAAATAAACTAGATGGCTATTTTTAAGTGTCATTGACTGTACCGACTGTGAAAAATTGTTCTGAAGAGCTTCTTCAATAATCAAAATAACAATTCAAGCTGTTTCTAAGATACACTTCCTGTGAAGAAGACAACTTACAAATTCCAAGGACTCCACTTTTAAAATCTCTTGAGAAGACAGAATTTTTATTTTTATTGCAATATTGCTTAGACTTCACAATCTGGCACCATATCTTCCATATCTACCCCTCTCTGTTGTGCAAATATGTGTGACAGTATTTTAAAAATGTCTGTATCTAGAAAACCACTGAGGAAGCCTCACAGACAGAGAAAAACACAGAGGGAACAATTGCAAAGATTTATTTAGCGCTTTCTGTGCTTGGCACTTAGAAACAGAGTTCCGTGCATAGGGCAAATCTTTATACAGCTTTTTCTTCATACATATTTTACATACCATTTTTATTGCCCTCTTTTATATTCATAATATTGAATACCCCACTAGGCATATAAATACATTTATCTACAACACCTCACAACAACTCTCAATAATATCTGTATTCTGTTACTTGGTATTTGCATTTTCACACAACTTAAATGCATAGCTTGCACCAAGCTACAATTGTTTTCTTATTTTTAAAGGATTTGAAGAGAAAAAGAAGAAAAAAAAGAACAAGAGGAAAAAAGCCAGAAAAGAAAGATGTTAAAAGGCAATGATCTATTTGGTTAAACAGAGACCATGTGGCAGGTGGAAGGCTGGCAAATACTCAACCTCACTGTTTCTGAAATGCTAATGGTTTTCTACGGCAACTCTCGCATGCAAGGTCAGCTGCACTCCTGTAGAGCTCTCTTTTCTCATCACGCTTCCCCATGAGCTCAGTCTGGACAGGTTCTTCCCATTGGGATGAGTGCTGTGGGAGACACACATTCCCCACAAAGGCTGTCATCCATTCCGTTTCGCTGCATTACTTCCAGTCAAGTCAGCAGGAGCTGAGCCCCTCCCCCCATTCACCTTTCCAAAGTTCCATCCCCGCTTCTGTCTGAGGCTCCTTTGTGAGCTAAAGTTTTCTCTCCTCTCTCTCCCACCTCCATCTGCAGGCTGGGTGCTGGTGAGCTCGACCTCCATAAGGAAGCAGCCGGCTGGGCAGAGCCATGGTGAAAATGAGAAACCTCTTCAGAAGAAGCTCCAGCCCAGCAGCGCCATTCCTGTGCTACAGTGGAAGACCCAGAGGCCACTTGCTGGTTTCAGAAATGGGCTGAGCCACTGGCAGTGAGGAACTGTCTGGGAAGGGGGAGGTCTTTAGAGCCATGGGCAGTGCAGCTTCAGAGGATGAAGCCCTGGGAGACTGCCCTTCTTCAACTCTTGGAGGAGACAGCACAGGGAATGGATCCCTCCACACTGAAAGCTCACACTGCCTAAAGTTAATGCATAAAACAATAAATTCTGCTGCTTCTCTCCAGCTCCTCGTTAAAGTCACACCCTCTTCTCGGCAATGTCCAGAAAAAGCAGATGCTCCGTGCCAGTCTGGGGGCCCTGGGCTACAACAAGCTGCGGTGGCTGTCAGTCGAGGCTCTCCAGAAGGTTCTGGGGCACACACCTAGATGGCTTATGCTCTTGTTTATCGTTACAATACTAGTTCCACTATAAGTTTGAAGGCAAAAGAGTACTGGGATGGGTTCACCCCTGGGAACGATGAAGGTCCGGCTGCCTTCGGTGCCAAGGAGAGGCAAGGCTGGTTAGACCATGTGCACAGACATCTGTGAGGAGGAGCCCTGAACCGCCCCGTACTGCCTGTTGTCACAGGCGGCGGCCGTCTGCTGGTTGCTGGAGGGAGGGCTGATCATGTGCATCCCGTGATCCATCCCTGTGGAAAGGTATTGCCTCTCTCCAAAGGCCCCACTGGAGGGGGAAGAGCAGAGTAAAGTGCTTTGGGAGGTGGTGAGTTTCTCTGGGCTTGCCGCCAGCCTGGGGGAAGCAGGGAAATTGTATCCATAGAGGTTGTAGGGATTGTGCAGGGAGAAGGCATTGTAGGAGCTCTGCTGCATGTGGCCACCACCAAACATGTGTGAAGAGGAGGAGGTGGAGGCAGGGTTGCCTGCTTGCATGACATACTGAAACTGGGAGCTGGGGAAAGATCCCAGCTGGCCACTGTACGCCTCCATCTTGCTGTTGCTGGGCAGGGAGGAAGGAGCCGGCATTCCTGAGATCAAGGAGGGAGTCCTCTGAGGCATGAAGGTTTCGGAGGGCTGCGAGGCAGAAGCGGTGCTGCTCTGCAGCCGGTTGTAGCCCCCGTCGCTCAGCCCTGGGTAGCTCTGCAGTGCTGCCATGTTGCTCCTGGCGCAAGGAGGATAATCAGACAGGTTGAGGTTGCAAAGCTGGCTCTCCCGGCAGCCAACATTGAAAGTGTTGGGGGCCAGATGGAAGGCTGGAGGAGAGCAGGATGGAGAGAGAAGGTGAGAAGAAGCGGATGGTGATGGGGTCCCTGTGCTGGAGGTGGTCGGGGACGTTCCTGTGCTGCCTCCTGCAAAACAAAACACATGGGAGGATGTTCAGCACCCAGAACCACATCTGCAAAATGAGATGGCCTCATGGAAAACCAGCTTAGTTCAATAAAGAAGCAAGGGTGGTAAAATGGCCACTGGAAAACTGAGCCTTTCTTGGCAAGGGCCCTCACTTTATTAAAAACATCCCTTGGTCTTTCCTTCTGCTTTTTTGTTACAACTTTGTTTTCCAACATGCGTTTTATTCCCTTTTAAAATGGAAGAGGGAAGCAAGGCTGCCACAGAGTAATCCAAAGCATTGGGAAAAGCTGTGAGGAAAGATGCCTCCATCAGTCAACAGGTCTGCCATTTCCAGGCATGTTTATCTAGTTATCTCTAGGGAAAAAAAAATTAAAAAAAAAAAGTAATTTCTCCTCTCTCCTGGTCTGCAGGAAGACCACCAGTCAGTGAACTGTATGGTCCCACTGCAAATGTGCTCTATCTGCTCGGGGGCTTGCGGTGAGAAGCGGCTGAAAGCATGTTGGACTTCTGCACTATTCAGCATTTTTGTCAGCTGGCTCACGGTGCAGCAGCACTGATTCAAGCCAGAAGTAACACTAAAATGAAGGGACACAGTTTCAAGGCATATCCTGCTCCACAGAGTGCAGAAAGGGGATGTGTCAGGATTTTCAATCATGTGCGTAAAATTTGAAAGAGATTCCATATGTTGTACCACTGATGTTAACAAAATATTGATATATATGCATGTCAGTAGTATCAGCACATTATACAATATTTATGCTACGAATGATGGAATTGACCATTCTGCACAGCAGGGATGCTCACATGTTCTGACCTGGGAAAATAATACTGTGTAATACTACCAAGAATGGTAGCAAACTGAAAGTGCTATGAAAAAGATGAGGCACAATTTTGAGCTTAAGAAGTCATTATTTATAGGCAACATTCTGAATTGGAGGAAGCTTCCTTGAACAACCAGGAAAATCAGTTCTGTGCTTAAAAGAATTCAGTTTTCTAATGTGCAAACTTTTATTTTGATTTGATTATTCTCTTTGTATGCGATTTCCTTTCTGCATTAGGGCAACCAACACTGGAGACTCTTGTAAAAGGACCAAAGACATGCTGGTGACAAAAATTTGACCAGAGAATAAACAGACCCAGAGGAACTGGGAAGCAGCATTTCCAACAAGATAGAAGATTACAGATGAGAGGCAAAGGGAATTGAAAAGACAGTGTTGGAATGGGCACATGAAATGTCACCAAGGCTGAGATTGCACACTAAGGATCAAAAATAAAGGACAACTTTTTCGTGTATCACCTTATGGAAAAAAATCCAGCAGCATTTTGACACCAGTCTAGGTCTGCTGCTGAAAAAAAAAATTAAAGAAAAAAAGGAAGAATTTAATGCAGTGTTGCTTGATGAAAAGAGAATAGGTGATGCTAGTGGTTAAGAGATGCACTAGAAAGATGTGTTCTGTGCCAGTGTGTGATGGTGAGAATGAAAGTGATAATATATCTGACTCTTTCTGACACATCTAGGGTGAAACAGAATGGGGACTAAAAATATAATCTTGAGACACTAATAATATTTGTGGTTTTTCAATTATTTTTTTTTAACCCAGATTCATAATAAAAGAAGAAAACAGAACTGGGTAAGCACAGCCTGGAGTGATTGCTATTGACCCAGGTAACACTAACAAAAGGCAAATTTCTGTGTTGCCAAGTCAAAGCAGTCATTCCCATTACCAGCCATGGGGAGGAATGCTTACCAGTTATTGCTGAGCCACTGACTCCTTTTGTCATTCATTCCAAAGCATAAAAGAGCAGCATTGCATCAAGTCTTCATTAAAGTAACTGAGAGAAACTGAATTTTCAAATGCACCATGGACTCTGCTTTCACTTCTTGACAATACAGAAATGCTCAAACTTGCTCATGTATTTTAGCTCCAGAGTTCAAAAGGTTGTTGTGTAAGTTTCTAATTTAGCATTTATTTTAAAGGCTACACTTTCCTGGTTCATTTAATGTCTCTGTCAGACAACCTCGGGCCATTTTTGCTGTGATAAGTAAAGATGGCACCTCCTTCAGCCTTTGTCCCTGTCTCTCTTTTACCGGTATTCCATACTGCAGTAGGGTCAGCAGAAGGGAGGGTTGGTCTCTACACAAGTAGTTCCACTGCAGCCTGTTTTAGTTGAAATTGCTGATAAAGGAGAGATTGAACACAACTACAGACATCATTTTTTTGTTAGCCCTGCTGTAAAGAGCACAACCTCCAACAGGGAGAACCAGCGGAGAGCTGAATTAATGTATCATCTTCCAGTTATCCAAGCCCAAAATACAGAGCTCAAACAATCATAAAACAAATACAGCACAAAGTGAGACGTATTTAACGCACGGTAATCCTGCTTTTGACTCTTTACACCATTTATTTCATTAACAAACTGCAGAAAGTGACTCCCTTGCTGACAGTGTCTGGAGAATAAGTAAAAATGCATATGCATGCATGGTTGAGTATTTAATGATCTGCTTGAAATAAAATATATAGAATAAATTATTAAATACAATGTCTTAATTTCAGTCTTCCTTTGCCCCAGAGCTAAACTTTATCAACTCAGTAGGTGAAAAGTGTATATTAGTTACCACTGTAAACAGCCAACTGAGTTCCCTTACTAATCTGAACAACCAGAGTTACAAAGCACAGGCTGTGAATTCCTACCTATTCCTGATTTTTCCAAATCTGTTTGCTTACAAGAAATTTCTAACAAGCAAGTTCTTAACTTTGACAAGCTTGTTTTGAAACTTTAAAGCTTTATGTTTTCTTTGTTTTTTCTATTAATTCTAGTATTAATATTCGAAGCTTTGAGTTTTTAATATGTTCACAGGTATGGAAATATCATTCTCACTTTCTCTAGAGAATATATTACAGTGTGAACATCTGCCTGTGACTTGCATGACTGTCCAAGATACTCAGAAGATAATCTAGAAAGAATAAAGTGAATCCTTCATCCTGCTTATTGGAATAAGGATCCTTAAGATGTGAGGAGGGTACAGAGAGATCTGCTCATCTAACTTGCATTTAAACTGGGGATCATTAGACTTTATTCACCTGCTGAGAAGCTACAATCCAGTCGTACCCATAACCGAGGTTTTGACTACACAAAGTTTTGCTTGTTAGCAGTTTCAAGGGTTGTTTAATGGTTCTGAAACTGAGAATTGCACATTTCAGGTCACCTCCAAAGAAGGATTGAGTGATTCTGCTTTGAAAAATCCCTATTTGCAGGCCAACAGGAAAACCCTGAAGTGGCAACACAACAGTTAAGAAACAGAGTAAAAAGTATTTTTTAATTTTCTCTGTAACTTCAAAATTATGAGAAGGTAAGAAATTCGTCAATGTGAGCAAGTACCAAACCTGACAACTCTCTTTCAAGAATGCTTTTCCACCACCAAAAACCACAAGCACAGGACATGCTGCACTTCTGCTGCAACCGAGCATAATGCAGAAGCAGGAAATTCCTGATCATTTGCAGAGTAATCTTTACACCTCTAAGTGGAACAGGAAATAATACAAAGCAAAGCCTGTCTCAGCTCATTCTCTTCAGACCAGCTCCACTCTGCTCTGAAGGACATTTCTTAGCCATCTTTGCTGGCGGCCCTAAGTACAAGCCATACACAACCTGGACTTTTGTGAAGTTATAACTTGGTCTGTAGTTGTTACAAAGTCAGCCAAATACCCCTAGACATGGCAGCAAGCCCAGTAAATATATCCACACCATACCACAGTCTTGGAAAAACAGATGTGTGTGTCATTTCAATGGAAGGCATGGATAGAAACCAATCTAGTTAAACTGATACACAAAACTATGTTAGGTCTGGTTTAAGTCAACTGAAACCACATTTAAGCAAGAATAAAATGAATCCCTCGATAGTTATCCTCTGTTCCTTTTCTCTACCCACCATTTCCCCTGGAAATAGTTGCCAACACCAAAAGCATTTACCAGCAATGTCACTGTATCTCTCACCTCCACACTTACCATGATTCCAGAGTGATTAATTACTATTTTGAGCAGCCCCCAGAAGATCATTTTTTGTCTTTGCAGGCATTGGTTCCACATATGTGCAGTTATTGAGTCACATTTGTATAAAATAGAAGGTTCAGAATTTCAAAGGCCCCTCCTTTTTATCTGAACCCTGCCCCACATGGCAGTGGAAAGTGTTTGTCCCTACAGTGTCCTGCTATCCTGTCCAGGGTTTAGCCAAGCAATACAGCCATCCTGAAAGGAGCTTGTTCTCTGGGCATACAAGTGATGACTAAGTTGACCTTATCAAAAGAACAGAAGCGTTTTCAATGAGGGGAACTGGAGAACAATCAAGTGCAAGAGAAGTCATAATTTGCCAACTGGGGAAAAAGAAGAACAAAATCATGGTAGAAGATTGGGAGACCATATGGAAAGGGTGGGATGTAAAGGCAATCCTTCCTCTTCTTGTCACTCTTGTGACTCCAAACAGAAATGCTGTCTGTGTGCCAGTGTCAGATACATGCCCACAAGGATTAGGGAAGAAATTACAGATTAAAAATATAATCTCAAATAGTTTATGAGTGGTATTTTCTTCCTGTCATGTGTGTCCATCTACACCACAGTAATGGTGCTGCCTTCCTGTATGCTCCAAATAAACCCCTGCTTTTGCTTTTACCTAGACTGAGCTTGTGCTAAGGACAATTTCAGGGCAAACTGCAGTCCAAACATACATAGTCCATAAGGTATGATGTGCCTTAAAATGAAGGGTTGGAATATTCTGGAAACATTCAGCGTGCCAGGGCATCTGAAATGCTACAGGGACCTCTTCCACAGAAGGCAGGTCACGTAGAGAACTTCTAACACTGCAGTATAGATGGAAAATGCATCTGCCAGCAGCCAGCATTTGCCAAAGGAGCTGTCTGGCAACAGCAAGATAGTGGGGAGAGCATCAGTGCCAAGGGAGTCTGAAGCAATTGTGCATGGAAAAATTTCTGGGATCTCTCTTACGAATGACACCATACTATTCACTTGACCCTCAATTTATCCCAACCTCCTTTATCTGAAAGGTGCACATAAATCAAACTTTGGACTCCACTGCAGCATATTTTCCTTGCTAATCCTTCCAGGCATTGGATGCTACCATCACCTGCAGTGCCTCCATATAAGCCTCTTGGCCCTTGAAGTCCTTGATCAGTGCAGAGCTGCTGTCAGCACAACATACCTGAGCATGAATGCCATACCCTGTGCAATGGCAGAGCCTCATCAGACAGAAAAGAGCTTTAGAGAAGTTTGGGCAACTTGGTCACAGCCTGCAGTTCTCAGCATGGCTGGTCTCACACAGGGGTGACCTAGTATTCACAGTCACATTGCAAATAGATGTGGCTGCATGTCCTCAGAGCTTGTGCCTTACTTTCTGACATGGATGGGAACAGCAAGGTGGGTTGCATTAAGATTTTACATTTTGATGGGTCAGGCAGCACAAAGTTATTATTTGAGTGCAAGAGTTTAGCCCACTCCCACCTACAAGCTGGTTTAGCTTGTGGCCAGACATGAACCACGGGGTCAGCCTGGTCAGCCCATGGCCTGCAGGATGTGCAGAGCCCACAGGACTGTGTCCAGCCTCAGCCAGGTCATCTCCTTCCACCTCCATATGTGAACAGGACCTGGTGTTTGGATTGGTAGGTGAACAATCCCACCTGGAGGAGCCACAGCCCCTCTTCTGACACCTGCCCAAGATGTTGGCATCTTCATCATATGATAGACATGTGTCCAAGCACCTGGGGCACAGAAAAAAGGGACTGTGGGCACTAGTCATTCACCTGGCTCACAGCTCTTCTCCTGGCACTTAACTTGGGCAAATAAGCCCTTCTGAGAGGTAGTTTATATTCACCTGGGCACAGAGCCATGATAATGCAACTCTCCAGCTTTCCAAATGGAGCTGGCCAGGAGCTGGCATGCGTCTGGCCAGCAAGAAGCACAGAGGAGCCTGCCCATGCAGATGTACTCCAAGTCGTTTCTGAAATGTCTGGGTTTTGTGAGGACTTTACAGTCTTGGATACATATGTACAAGGTCTTTCTAAAGCACAGGAAAGAGCAACTCTTACCAGTGTTTTGCAGTGTCCTGTCCTCTGACACAACAATAAATAAATGTAACGGCATGCATTACAGGAAAATAAATTTGAACGAAAAGGTAAAACCTACTATCATCCTGTGCACTTCCACGCACATGCACACTAAGTATGGCATAGGAGATTTACTCTCTGCCTTCCAAGTTACTTCACCTTTGTTCGCAGAACAAAAATTAAACTTGTTAATTGCCCAAGGATGGGAATCTGAGGGAGTAATGAGGTCAGGAGGGACGGTTTGTGCAAATTGCCAGGCAGTCTGACAGATTATGAGGCCAGAGTGTGCCACTGTAACTATCTGATCTCATGTCCTTTTGGAGCCAGGCATAGCACAAACCTGGATCCATTTCTGCTTCAAGCAGCACATGCCTCAGTCCTGCTTGATGCCTTCAGATATCTAAATGCCACAATATCAGCTGTCACTCCTGCTCTCACCTATCATGGCAACTTTTTCCTTGCAAGTATAACTGGCAGCCCAAGATCTCTGCTCCCAATCCTAGCTTTCCAAAATTCAAACTTAAAACTACCCCTCTGAGTTCCCTCTTCACCTCCTTGGAAAACTAAATGGCTTTGATGCCTGTTCCTTGTCTTCTCACCAAGAGAGGGCAAGGCCACCTGGTCTGTGACATGCTGGACTCTCTCTTCACTCCTTCCCTATTTTTAGGAATGAAAACTTCCCACTTTCATGGGAATGAGGGCCATTTCTGTCTTCACAGAGTGTAACTGCCTTTTTTCTCCCTAGAGCCCTTGGCCAATTATCAAATTATGAATCCGCTGGTAAAATCTTTAAAAGGCCCAAATGAGAGTCAAATCCTATTTCTTGCCAAGTTGCTGGGTTGTAGAGGAAACATAAAGAGTGCTTTGTAGTTCCTTGGGATACAGCTCACAGAGAACATTAAAAAAAAGATAATTACAGCAATAGATTTAAGGGGGAAAGTATGTACTGTATGGCACAAAAGTGAGGAATGAAAGGAAATTTTGGTTAAAGTTAGCAAATTATAGAGAAGGACTTTTTAAATAAGTTTGCCTCAAATTACAAGAATCATTGGAATTAATGGCAGATCTAGAACAACTCAGAATAATACTTTATATCCCTTTACATCTTACAAATTTCTTCAAGGCAAACAGCAGTCAGAAAGTTAGAGATAACACTTGCCTTGGTCATCCTTCAAGAAAAAATATTTTCAAGATCTAATGGTAAAAACCAACATTTTTTTCTAATGTGGACAAAGAATGCGATTCAGGAGATGTGATTTTCATTCTCATCCATATCCAGAGCACCAAGACAGCTGAGGAAAAACATCGAAGTACTGTGGCGAGTTCAAGGAACATGTAATTTTCTATTCATAAGAAAATTATGTGCTACTCTTAGGAAACTGTTCAAATCTTCAAAGCATCATTGCCCACCTCTAGTCATTCATGAGAAATCTGATCACCACTCACCAGATAACAGAGACTTAGGCTTCAGTCACTGGAACTCAGGGTAAACACCTCTCTGGAGGAACAGAGCACTTCAGGCTCCTTTCAGGTCATCAGGAAGTGGCACAGACTTTGACTTCCAGCTTCTTGTGTCACATCTGGGAGGGCATTTAATTTTCCAGTGAAGCACCAAAAATGTCCCTTCTCTAAAGGAAAACTGCAGCTCAACCTAGAAGAAGCTGGAACAGTGTTTTTCTCGGTGCTTTTTTAAATGAGGCAATCTACAAGCCATTTGAAGTACGGAGCAGAAACCAGCAGTAGATCCCAATAACTCTGGCAACAACTGCTGTTTCCAATCTGCTCTTCAAGGTCAAAAGAATCAAGCAGATAATTGAGTCCACACCCAGCTATCTGACCTCTGCCAACAGCCTAGACTGTTTACAATTGATTTCGAAATGAAAGCAGAATCCAGATTATCCTGGTGGCATTGCTGACAGAACTGATGGCTGACTTTGGGAGGAAAGGGGCCAATCAGATGAATTTGTAGGTCGTTCAAACTCCCTTTGCACAAGCAGTTCACTCTTTTGGGAGCCATTATTTTTGGGATTGAGGATCTCAGATAAACCCAAAAGGATCGTAATGGTTATAATCTTCTTTCTGCCTCCAGGCACATGTGATGCCTTCAGATGAAGTTCTGGAGGGCTCAGTCTTCCTTCCACTTGACAGCAGTACACATTTGTGTATTCAGGATTTTGTTTTCATATGGGTGCAATCAGGGCAGCTCTCTGAGCACCACCCCCACGGGGGAAGAGTATTATACTAAGTAAGTTACAGGCAGTACAGACAAACTTTGGCAAGAGAGAGAGGTGATGCCTGCCCAGAAAGGGTAATGTTTACAGACAGAGAAGCTGGAAAAGCAGCAACACCTCAGCTCAGGGTATCTGTCTCACATCTGCTGATAGCCGGTGCAGACTTAGGGTCTGTCTGGAAACATCGTTACTATGAGAAAATATTGTTCCTTTCCAGCAGTAAATGAGAGGTTTGAATCTCTTCCACAGCAAGGAGAGGGAGCCTTTTTGTGCATATCCTTGTTGACGCAAGACTGCAGGGTTTAAGATATTCTCCTCTCAGAAGGGGACAGTGGGACCTGTACTCAATCAGGTTGTACATGCATGCTGCTCTAGAGATAGCACCAGCTGTCTCACCAGCAAGGAACACACCCCTCTTCCCCTACAGTACCCTTGTAGATAATTTCTGATCTCAAAATGCTGATCTCAAGAGCCATAAACGCTAATTTTGCAGACCCTCTAAGAAGTGCAGTCTCTACTCTCTACCTCCAGTCCAAGATAAACGCAGATGCTCAAGCTGATGGAGAAGGGGTTGAATCTACTGGATCTACCCTTTGGTGTATCCCTGGCAAAAGCACTTATTCACTAAAAGAGCCCATTTGTAAGGAAAGCTGCTTTGAGAACTGACCAGTCATGTTTAAGGTGTTTGACTCTTGCATATTTGTTATTCATGCATCAGAACAGTAATTTAATGATGAAGTGAATTTTTATGTACTGCAAGCCTAATGATATATCACATTGTATGACTCTTACATTGGTCCTGAAATCCTGCTTTGGAGGCACTTCTTCCTACCAACTGCCAGGGTACCTTTGATTTCATTTTCTGATAAATCATCGGCTTTTGTAGGAAGGATTAGATACTGATCACTCTTCTAATATTGCCTTTTTAGTCTCATATGTGCTCACAAAACTTAGAGTCAGTGATAGTGATCTGCTCATCAAAATGTCCTGTGGGAAACTGGATATCACAAATGAGCCAGCAATAGCTCTTTTACTCTTAGTGACATAATGCAGAGTTACTGGAACTCTGATTTTCTTTTTTCCTCCCCCCCCTTTTTTTTTTTATGTTCCCTTTTAAAATCAAGAAACCGAGCCACAAATTTTTAATAATGAGAATCTGGATGAGGTTCAATCTAAATTTTGAAAATATATTCCAATTAAAAGCTTTAATAGTTTCTTGGCTTTCCACATGTCTCGCTGCCATATGCATTCAATAACCCCAATCCCCCTTTCTCACCAGCAGCAAGTAGACTGCAGTGTGGGTGATACCATTCCCCAGAACTTCAGCTGCTCCTGGATTGCCATTTTTGCAACATTTCGTGCGAAGGTTTTTCTCAGGGGGGACTTCTTTCTTTCAAAACTGGCTGCAGATCTGCTGTGATTGTGTCCAGCATGGTGCTCACTCTTGCAAAGCTGTGGATACTTTTGGATTATGCACTCCAAGAGAGAGGTTTTGTTCGCAAGCCAGGGGATTTCACTAAGAGAAGCAGCTTGTTCTTTCCCCTGGTAGGACAACATGGTGGCCACTTGGGTCACAGACCTGCAGGGACTTGCTGATGTGCTGTCCTTCAATGCAACACGTGCAACTAAAGCTCATGGACCAGGAGATTCAGCTGCACCAGGCATCTGCAGCTGGGTGCAACATCAAACCCTCCAGTCTGCGTGGCAGCTGAAAGCCATCATTGTGCAGATTAGAAGGTTATTCAATCCCTGCATGAAACAGCTGCATCCAGCACACCAAGTATCGATTTTGGTGTGTCCCTTGCTCCACATAAAGCTTGGGCCAAACAAATGGGCAAAGCACTAGGATGTAGGTCATATGGCAGTAAGGATAGTGTGGAAAAAATGGTAATATCTTTAGATAATTGTATCACATGGATGCGTCTGGAATACTCTGTGCAGACTTGTGTTTAAAGAAATGATTAAGAATCTGGAAAAGTTCCCACTAAAAGATAAATTAAACTATTGGTGCTATTCACTTTGAGAGGCACAGAAGGGGGAGATAAAAACCTGTAAAACAATTAAATGGGTGAAGAAGGTGGATGAGGAGAAATTTGTCCTTAGCTCTTAACACCCCACTAAAAGGGATAAATATTTAGAGCAAAAAACTTAGTCTCTTGAATGAAGCATGTTTGCATGCTTGCAGGTTACCAAGCAATCTCTATTGCCCTTGCTACCTTTGTCCCCATCACTACTGACTATTTTGCAATATTTTTGGGATTTGTACCTCTTAGGAAATACACTTATTTTTTTAGATCTGGAAAAGTTAGTGCTGGAACCAGACTCTGCAGGGTAGTACCAGGATTGTCCTTTCTGGAGGGCATTTTTGTAGTTATCCTCAGCTTTGAGATCAGTCAGCTCCTCATTTCAGAATATACACTAGCTTTTCAGAACTGGCACGTGTGGCAGTAAATTAAATGCTCTCCAAAAAATTGTCACATTTATAGTTATTTTTATCAGCCAAATCTCTAACCTGGCCAAATAATTCAGTTGGATTTGTTAGGCAAAACTGTCTTGGAAAATTCAGGTAGCACAGAAAAATTTAGCTTGAAAGCAAGGAAGACACCATATTTATGCTGCTGATGCCCCAAGCTTTTTCCCCAGAAAGTGTAATTTTCCCTATTAGAGCAGGACAGGTCCATCTCTAGAAAATCAAAACTGAATTCCACAGTGCCTACAGCAAAGCAGTTACGGCACATCCTTAATGTAACTAGAATCTACTGTATTTCTTCCTATCACCACAGCCAGTATCTTATTTTAGTACTTTTATCTATTCTCTCTCTCCTCACAGGCTGGATAACCATGGCTTGCTCCTCATCAGTCCTAGGCATGTGGCCACTCTTGCTGCCCTCGTCTCTCTGCAGTGAGAACTCACTCCTCTTTAGCTGCAGTGCACATCTACTCCCAAAAGTTTCCCGTAGCCCCCATGCAATTTCCCAACAAACATTTCAGGGGATAAAAGGAAAGCTTGCATTTCCTCAAATGTTTATTCAGAAATGTCACATATCCACCCAGCTTTGATGAAACCGGAAGGATCTGGAATTAAAATATCTGTTTATGAAAAAAAAAAATATATAAAAAAACCCCTTAAAGTTTCTAATTCATAAATATATAAGGGTATGAGATGACACCACACAGCTCAGAGCACTGAAGCTCCAGATGGGTGAGAGGAGGAAACTCTGGAGCAAGTCACATCCATGTAAAGTCTCAGAGGATCTGAAGTTGAATGGCTTATGCCGATGCCAGCTCTTAAACAGCAGTGATTTACTCACCTGTCACCCAGTTCATGTGCTTGAAAGCAAGGAGATGAAGAGGTGTGAGCACGATATATCCTGGTTGTCTTACATTTGGAGGGAGGAATCACATGTGGCTTAAAGCCACCTCAGCATTTTTTGCTCTTTCTGTCAGCAGTTCCAAGGACTCCATATCAGCATATTTGTCCTTGCCTTAGGGGGCTGTCCAGTAGCCAGAAATTAAAATAGAGCATATTTATACCTTAGCTTTGCACCTATTTTTGAGACCAGGGTTCAGCTTGTTACAGCAGTTACCGGAGAGATGAGTACTATGAGGGTTGGAATATTTCTGATTTATTCTTTCACATGGCTAAATGCAGAGCTCAAAAACCCTCTTGTAATGGGTTGTTAGGTTTTGAGATCAACCTGTGAACACAGCTTCAACTAAGGGCTGCCCTAGGCTTTATTGTCTCTGGTGCAGTGGTGGTGGTCTGCACAGGTTCCAGGGTACTGGCTTGCTTCCTGGCTTTTCAGCTGCCAAACTATATTATAACAAGCTAAAAATACATTAAATATTTTCCTTTCCTAATATTACCTTACCACGTAAGCAATCGTTGGACCTGCCACTAGGATGTTATCTGATAACTGAGGGCAGGGAGGCAGGCGAGCCCGAATAGGGGTGAGACATCAGAGAGAGGCTGCTTCAGTGACTGTGACCAGGAGGAGAAGCTGTTATGTTTCTATTTAGGTGGGTGATGAAAACATTTCTAAATCCTTGCTTTAACCCATCTCTGACCACGTGCCCCACCACAAGTGCTCCTCAGCACAAGCCCCTGAGCTTGTGCAAAACACCTCCTGCCCCATGGTGTGCTACTCAAGAAGAGTTGGGTGGCCAGGTGAAGACCATGCACAGGGAGTCTAACAGAGCTGACTGGAGTGTGCTCTGTCCTACTTCTGTGCTGTGCCATCAGAAAGATCATTTAGCAGGTGACCTGGGCCCTGGGGTGTTGCGTGTGGAACTGGCATGGGGGGCAGTCAACAAGCAAGAAGAGATTCCTCAGCTGAACACTCTTCTGATTCTGCCTCTGTGATGGGCAACCCCAACAGCCACCACTGCTTCCTCAAGGAGAACACACCATCCCCAGGTGGATGCAAAATCTGGAGGGAGCTTTTGGGGGTGATGTCAAGCTCGAATGTGAGAGGCTGGAGAATCTGCTACACAGGGCAGGCAGTTGGTGTTGATTGTGACACCTTTGCTGGTGTCACATTTGAACACCTTTTGAATTGTTTCTTTTCTTGCATGTATGCTGGAATTTAAAAAAAAAAGTATCAGGCTGCTGCCTTGATAACTCTTTCTCAGTGATCACTGTTTTTAACTAGAAATAGCTGCACTAAAGTGAATGGGAAAGACCTACCTCTGCAAAAAGCAAAATGGCAACATGGCCTGAAACTAGAGATGAAAGCCCTACTTAAACTAATGAGATATGTAAAGGGCAGAAGCTATGAAAAGACTCAGCATGAACACTTGGCCTATCCAATAATTCCTCCCAGATTCTTACTAGCAGAAAGTGTCTTCAGCAAGGCCACTGTGTTTTGAAATCAAGGCAGCATGACCCCAAAGGGAGACATATTCTTGGTCTCCTAAAACTTCCAGAAGGTAAATCCCCCCCAGCCCCCTTCCCCTTGTGTTTGCATACAAATGGCAAATGTAAACTGTAAATGGAGAACAACATGTCCGACATGATTTCCTCAGTCTTTCTGTGCTGTCCTCACATTTAACTCATACTGTGTACTTGGGCTGGTTTGCCCAACCCTACAATCCTTCCTGCTCCTCCTTCTACCTCTTAGGACTCTAGCTCTAGGGAGACCAGGGAACCCAAGAGATTCTATCACACCTCATAAGGCACAGCCTGTCCACTGTTTCCATCCCCCTCTCTGCTCTGTGTCCTCTCACTTCAGCCAAGCACTCAACAATGTGTATGACGTCCCCATTCCAGTCACTGGACACACAGCAAAGTGCATTGCTGCTTTTGTGCCCTCTTATCCTGCTCTTTCTACAGGAGAAAGAGCAACCTCTTTCTTGCCATCTCTTTGTTCACTCACCTTGCTGCTTCTGCATGGTAGTGAAATCTTCAAAGGTGAGAGTGCGCACGGGGGGCCTCCAAAAGGCGTAGGTCTCCATGATGGCCTCCAGCCCCGTCCTGTGCAAAGGAAAAAAAAGGAGTGAATAAGAACATCAACCAGCTGGGGACACAGCACTGAGGAAAGAAAGCTCTGACCTTGCTTGGCAGGCTGCCAGCGGCCACTGAAAGGTCACCTTGGCATCTGTGAATTCCTCAAGTGGGTCTCCCTGCACAAGTGCTGACCACAAGAGTAAAATGAAATTTCTCCAGCCCAGGATTTCAAAAGTTCCTAACAGTCTCTGAATGCCTTTTCCCTTTCTAGCAAGAATCTCAAGCCTTCTGTCTGCTTTCCAGGGGACACATGACTATCAGCTCCTTAAGGCATACTCAGTTTATCACTGAGTGGCCCTGCACAATTTTGGATGTAAGCTGTCATGCAAATAAAGAAGGCCTGGGATTCAGACTATGCAATCAGAGATTTTGTGAATTGCCTTTCCCTGCCACTTCACAGTTCTGGACACTGTTCCAAAGTGCTACGAGCAGCCATCAAAAAGGGAATCTTCTTGGTTTTGAGCTTCAACTAGAGATGCGTAGGATGCTCTTTCTCAAAGATCAGTGATATATCTGCTTTGGTTCCCTAACTCACCACAAAGACTTATCAAAGAGAAAAAAGCCAAAAACTGAGTGAGAGTTTTTCTTCTTGAAGGGGGGTCTCAGATTTGTTCTTCTTGTCACCACAAACTCATAGCTCTGCTGGAAGTCTCTTAGTGCCACAGGCTCAATGAGGACATAGGTGTGTTATCAAACCCACCGGAGTTTCTTCCCAGGAAAAGTTCTCAGTGGAAGCTGCACACTGCTCTGTTCCCCATTCCTCACCTTCCCCAGCCTGTTTTCCCACAGTAGGTTACAGCCCTTGCACTGACTGGATACCAGGAGAGATTCTTCATCAAATGAGAGAACGTATCCCCTTTCAATGCAAAAGGCACAACATCCCCAGAGCCGCTCATCAGATGTTGAGCTGACACTGGAGCTGCCTTTTCCTTCTGAAAATGTCTTTCTGCACATGCCTCCACTCACTCAGTTAACTTTCCAGAGTCTCCCCGGAAGCTTGGATGCTTTAAATACATTGCAGTTGGCAAACCAAACTCTGTATTTTAAGAGGAGGTTTAGAAGAGAGGTTGTTGCATGGTGTTTATTAGCTGCTAAGCTGTTAGAAGTAGAAACAGAAGACATCTCTGCATAGCAGTCTCACACTAGTGCTGAGCACATTACAACAAAACTATTTGGTTAATACAGCGGCCTCTGCCAGCTCATGGAGCTCAGAGGCAACAGGGCAGGGCAGAATTTGAACCCATCAGCTAAGCTGGGCTCTGTGTGCGAAAGCTGCCCTTTGACTACCGGTACCACCCCCAGGATTTCCTCTGCTCCC
This sequence comes from Passer montanus, assembly GCF_014805655.1. Classification (NCBI taxonomy): domain Eukaryota; kingdom Metazoa; phylum Chordata; class Aves; order Passeriformes; family Passeridae; genus Passer; species Passer montanus. The sequence continues at coordinate 6,549,870 of NW_024368707.1, forward strand.
TGTGTGTGAAAGTCACACATGTTCAGACTACATCTGCTTCTCAACATGCACAGCCAGGAAGAGAATGGTACCTTTTTTGCAGCCTCATGAAATTACTCCAGCCCAAACACTAAGAGAAAACTTTCTGGTACTATATATCCAGGGGGCATAAAATGCCCTGAGCAAGTTGCAATGCAACCAGACCTGTTGTTGAAAGGACCTGCCTTGATGATTAGAACCACGTAATGTATCAGAAATGCAGACTGAAAGTTCCAGCTGTGCTACTCCAGCTGCTCTGTGTCTGCCACAGGATGGTGTGGGGAAGCAGGGAGGCCAACTTACTGAGGGCAGTGGACACACTGGCTGGCTCAGTCATTAGATCCCCAGGTACAGAACCCCACTCTGCACCAGCACTGGGCTTCTAGCTCTGGTCTCACAACTCCCAGTGGAGGTGGCTCATGGAGGCACTAAAAGCAGATTAAAGCTATTACCCCTACCCTCTCCCTGCAGCCTGCACCATTATCAGCTCAGCAATTGACTCACAAATCAAAGTTTCTAGCTCTCCATCTAACATTTTCCCCTGTATCAACACAATTCTCACTGGCGCCATAGTATTTCTACTTCTAAAAGAAAAGGAAAAAAAGAGAATATCCAGGCCATAATAAAAAGAAGAAATAAAACAGTAAATTTGGAATAATGTATTGCTTTCAAGGGTTGGACTTAACTGTGTCTGTGAGCTGACAGGGGGTAAATGGCAGCACTGAGAGTGTCAGGGCAGCTTGTAAAGCTGTTCTATCCCTGCCCTGTATGTCACAGGAAGGAAAGATGCCAACACCATCAGGGACCCACCTCCTCCTGCTCCAGGGGAGCAGTTCTACAACATCCCCCTTGCTGTGAACACAGCTCCTGTCCCCCTTCCCTTTCCAGGCTGTGGCAGCAGCTGGCAGCAACAGTGTGGCCTTGCCCTTCAAAGGTAAGGGCAGTGTGGTGTCACAGGTACCTGAAGGATGGATGTCAAACTCCACAGCTGGCTCTTCCTGCCCCAAATGGGAGTCCTTTACTCCCCACAAGTTTGCATATGTTGGACATGTGTATAAAACATCCTCTCTGAGCATGTGGGTGACAGAGCCCAAACTCATGTCCACTTCTCCTACGCACAAATTTAAGCCTCTATATAACTAGACCAAACTTTTTTTCCCCATTAGTTTGTTTCTTTTTTTTAAAATCTTTGGTTTCTGGGTTTTGGGGCTCTTTTAATTCATGGGGAAAAAAAAAATAGTTGCGGATGTTTCTGAAACAGCTTCTAAGCAGAACACATCCTTACTGAATTTTCACATCCTTCCAGGTGTCAGACAAGACCCAGGAGACAGCAGCTTCATGTGCTAACCTGCTAGGCACCTACCACACTATGAATGGAGTCTTGCAGAGGAAAAAATATTCATTGATGCTAAAAACAGCTCTTGGTGAGAAGGCACACTACCTTTGTGTACTGATTTTAAAGCCCTAGTCTCAGCCTTTCTTCAGTCTGTGATGTATTCCTACTTTTGAAAGAATGTTGAGGTGGGAATTAAGAAATTTAATCCCTGTCAACTCTAATAACTGCCTCTCCCATAGCAGTTTATGACATTGGTGTGCTCCCCTAGTCAGCAGAAATACTGGAGTGCCATTCTGTGTGTGTGTTCCACCTCCTAACAAGGAAAAGGATCCCCACCTGGCCAATGAAGAGATATTCTGGGACAATAATAAATGTTGACAAAAAAATAATTGTTTTCAGTGTTTCTGAAATGTCCGGCTATTTGGAGGGCCTTTGCTGAGGGTTGCTGATACCAAGTGTGCTGAACATTATCCATGTGGCATCTACTTTCTCTTCCAAGGAACTGCACTGAAAAATTAACTTCAAAATATCTATCAGGCCATAAACCCTTCCCTCTCACACCATCTTTATGAAGGAAGTAAAAAAAAAAAGTATCAGAAGAGGTCTCACTGCCAGTATTTTTTTAATAAGGTCAGTCCTTTAAAAGGTATCCAAAATTTGCTCTCTCTTTTTCATTCATTCTTTTATTTTTAGTGCTATAAAGTTTTAATAATAGGCAATAAATGAAACAGTTCCATTGTCTGAAAAATGAAACTAGCTATCTGTGCACCTCCATAATCCATCCCATATGGCTGATCTTGCCGTTCCCACTGCACATAGGATTCAGGCCATCATTTCATTGTTTGCTGGGGAAGCCAAGCTGTTGGCTCCAAGTGTCCTCCTGGCTCTCTTATCCTAGACAAAGCTCAAAGAGTATTTCAAAACAAACAACTTTTATTCACCTCAGCTGCCCACATCTGAAATCAAAGTGCTGGTTTTTCCTTCAGCCTAGGGGTTTTTTCTTCCATCACCCTGTTGAGTTTCCTGACTGTTTTCCCTTCTGGCTTCCTCCTGGATAAGGAGCTGTTGCAAGCATCCCACTGTCAGATGAACTTTACCCAGTCTCTAAAAATAACCTCTGTGGCATTAAACCTGCACCCTCACTACCCAAACATTTGGCTAGCTGAACTCCATATGTCAAAAACTGGTTTCTCAATCGCTTGATGTTCAGGAAAGCAACCAAGTAATAACCTGCCTTATTCATACATTATGTGGGTATCCTTTCACCACCAGGAAACTTCTCTTCCAACATCAGGAACTTCTCTTGTTGCATTTCTGCAGATACTTTATGTGCTTTTGCAAAAAGTGAAGAAGGCCCAAAAATCAAAAATAATAAACGTGAGCTAGACTGACCTTCAAACACAGGCTCCCTCTGCCATCCAACAAGGCTCATGGTTAGATTCCTGAGCCCCATTACTTAATATGGTTTGAGTGCTCAAAGACTGCTTAACAATAGCAAGCTGCTGAGCTGTTTCCATCCTTCCCTCTGAAACACCTCAGTGCTCCTTCTCCCAGCTCAAAGACTGAGGCAGTAAAGACTGGAGAGAGACACTCATGAAAATAAGTGACAGAGATCCAAGAAAAGATCTGGGAAAAGATTGCTCCCGCATATGGATACAGTCAGTCACATCATGATGGGGTGTCCCCAGAGCAGCAGGGTTTTAGCAGTCTCTTGCTCTGATGAAGGGAGATTACAGTAATGAGGAAATAAAGGGGCAGGCTGCAAACTGATGGAAGTGAAAGATACAAAATGGAAGCTAGTTTTAAAAACAACAGTCACCTCCACTATTTCTGCAGCAGGAGACAACAGTGAAACAATAACAATCAATAAGTGGAGGAAAAGTATCCATCTCCATTTAATGGAAGAGTCTCAACATAAAGCAGAAAGGAAATGTCCTAGGAAAGAAGTGGTTTAAGAGTTGCTTTTCTTCCACCATGCACTGCTTTTTCCCTGGGAGTTCTTTCTTCCATCATTTGCTGGCAAACTCTAACCATGGCTCTGACTCAGTATCTAATGTCTCTGGAAGAGGATGTCCTGGAGGTGCCTCAGAATTCTGTGTCTCTTGCTGCTGCTATGCCTTTATTTTTTTCTTTTAAGTCCTTATACATAAAACCTACTACTCACTTGTACTGCTCACTTGCCTGATTCACAAATGGCCCTTCTTCAAATTACCCTTGTTTCTTTTGCAAAGGAAAAATTTTCATTTTCAGCAGGACCTTCTCCAGCCACAGTCTGTGGCACTGCATTTGACTGAAGCTGTGGGAAGGACGTGGGAAATTGCAGAGTATCACAATTGTTTTTTGACCAGTGATCCTAATGAGATTACAGATTCACAAGGGAGAGGAAAGCCATCCAGCACAGTTAAGCAAAGTCCCATTTGGAAAGTCCTTTCCACACACAGCTTGGCCTTCAATGCTTTCCTCCCTCCTATGGGAATATCTGTGTGTGTGTCCTCTGGGAAGGAGGCAGCTGAGCATTTGTGTCCTCCCCGAGCTGACAACAGCAGTGCAACTGCAGCCAGACCCCTGCTTGTGAGGCAGGCGCCTGACTGCTATATATGCTTGCAAATACCTTTGCCTGTTTTTTTCTTCCTAAAGCCTCAGGCTGCTCCCTTTGATGTGTAATACCTTAAAGATTTTAATTCCTCTTTACATCAGCAGAGAGCCTTACTGAGCTCTCCCCACAGCTGCAGCCGTGTAGCAATTTCCTGCCCTTTCTTAAATCAATGAGCTACAGAGATCAGCAATTCCCAACCTTTTCAGGAAACTGTCCAAATTCACTGAGCTAGGACCTTATTAATGCCTTCCACATTAATACAGCCCACCATGTACCTGGAACTGCATCAATCCCTCTCCCAAACCCAGCCCTGGTGCAGCTGTATCTGTGCACACAGGGAAGATCTCGTACCCAGGACACACTTTGCTTTCCCCACACAGCAGAGGAGAGCAGAATAAAAGTCACATATGGCTCAGGGAGAACTGGCGATCACAGCAGGGATTAAATGAGAATGGCAACATCTTCATGCATAAATTCAGTAAGATGACAGCAGAGGAGCTGAGCTCCTCTAGGTCAGTTAAATGTCTTCTTTGGGACGATGGAGAGTGTAGCACTGAAGTGAGTGGTGGAAAACACAGGGCAGTTGCCCGTTCATGAACATTGACCTCACCAAACCTCCTTATGAAGGAGACAGCAGTCCTGGTAAACACACACAACAGGAGCATGCAAGTAAAACTGAGTTACAGTGCCCATGGGGACAGCAAATGAGAGCTGTACGCACAACTTTTACTCTGGTCTGCACACTCGCAGCTTTGCTTTGCAACCCTAGGCTTCTTGTAATGTAGTCATATATGCCTAATTGTATAATTAAGGTTTAAAGCCTTTGTTACACTGGTTTAAAGGATACCTACATCATTTAGATTTGAGATATTTAGATCTGCTGCACATTGTGCTGCAGAATTCATGAACAGCAGAAAAAGTTGAAACTTTTTTTTTCTTACTCTTTTTTGATAACTCTGTAATGCCTTTTATTAATACAATAGGGGGATTGATTAAAGCTCCATTTTAACTACTGTGCTGTTGAAATATAATTTCTTCTAAATAGTATTTAAGGTATTCTACTTAATTTTTTCATTAAAATCATGACAAAATTAAGCAAAGCAGTCAAAGTGAAACCACTGGACACTGCTGGATAAAGATTTAAATTATTTGAAACTAGAACATTTTTGCACTTTTATCCTGCATACCTCTGAGAAACTAATTTTTTCTTCTAACATAAAGAAAGCATTTGCTCTCCAACTTTTGGCATTTCCTGTGAAAATTAAAACTTAAAAATTTCCTTCAGCCAACCCCACATGTAATAAAGAATAATTATTTGCACAGTGTTAGGCTCTGACCTCTTATTTCCTTCAGACAACCCCACATGTAATAAAGAATAATTATTTGCACAGTGTTAGGCTCTGACCTCTTTGTCTGTTATGCAATCTGCTATCTGCCATTTTTCTATCTCTGTTATTCATTTTAACGAAAAAATTTAAAATTGCCTTTCTCAACCATAGGCATACGCCCTGTGCACCCATCAGGGAAAGGAGGGAAGAAGTCAGTGAGGAAACACAAACAAGCTTCTGTTACCTGTTTCTCCCAGAATCTCTGAAACCTTTGGCAAAGGGGTTTCTGTCAATTTTTAATCTAGTGATCTAAAAGGAAGAAAAAGAGAATTAGTTGGTATCTTCATTTTTTTTTTCTTTCAACAAAGGAAAATTGCGGATGATTTTCATTCTTGCCCAAGCCACCTCTACAATGATCTTTCACACTTATTTCCCCACACCTCTGTCAAATTTGCCCTTCCATTATCTATGAACAGATAGTCTGCTTATCAAAACATGTCACCAGAGACAGAAACCATAGTAGCACTAGGAAATCTGGCACAGTGCTGGGGCTGAGAAGTAGAAGTTCCTGGAGCAGAAGTTCGCCAGGTGCAAAACCCCAGGAGCTGTTATTTATCAATGGCCACATGGCTTGGGAAGCAGGGACACTGCTCAAGTTTGGCCACTATCTGAGTTATCTCAGCCTCAACACTCCAGATATCCAGCAGCTGCATGCAACTCATGGACCTTCAAACAATGCTGAAGAGAAAAGCACAGGCTAAGGCCCCCAAAGATGTCAGGTGGCCACTCAGTCACACATACAAGTTGCTGTTGTTCTGGTCAACATCTAGGCAGCCCTCAAGAATTTTCTGGTTTGGAAATTTATTTTTTTTCCTCCTCTAAATAAAGGAGATAATAGCCAGTCTGAGTTCTTAGGGGGAATCTTCCTTCCTGCTTTATTTTTAAGAATGAATTCCATGTTGGTAAATATGGACCATAAGACTGGGATTTTGACCTTGAAGCCTGTGGTATTGTACTCCCTGTGGGCTATTCCACAACCTGGTGTGGCAAAAGAGCTTCCCTCTGCCAGCCTCAGCTTGTCCTAGACATTATGTGTTTGGAATGGAAGAAGAGCGAGATCTCCAGAACCTACCAAATTTGAGGTGGTTTTGCTGAAACTGCTCAAAAGGGACTAGGTTAATACAGTCTGATCTGAAGGGGATTTGCAGGTGTTTTGCTTCTGTCAGAACCAAGCCCTTACTCTGGATATTAACCTCAGATCTGGAATGCAGCTCCTATTTTTGCAGAAGCTTAATTTGTGAACTTAATTTCCGCTAGCCTGACTTTGCAGCTGTCCTGGGACTTGTGTGTACAGAGACAGATATGTTCTGTGGAGGATGGAATTACAGCAGAGGGAATCCCTGTGGTGGATTTGCTAACATTTTACAATTGTTTCCAGAGACGCTTCCTTCAGTAAGGCAGAGCTCTGCAGCCACTGGAGGGCATGCAGGCAGATTCAGGGGATTTAGATTTGGTTTAAATGAAAATGTTTCTCCAGCTCACCAGAATCTCCTTACTGGTATTACAAAAATGTGATTGTCCCCCAAATCTTTTTGAACAAAATCCCCAAACATTTGGAATTCAGAGAGACAGAAATGTCAGCATTTCTTTATGCTGAGGCAGCTTATGGTGCCAATCCCTGACAGGGATCCCTCCCTTAGCATCTCCCTCCCTGTGTAATTATGTCTTATAAGTCTGGTCATTAAGGAAGAATGACAGGCTTATTTCCTGTCATTTCTTCTCCTTTCCCTATCCTCCTTCCTTGTCTGATCTACAGTCAACATTTGTGGAGTATCTGCATTTGGGCAAGGGGAGCAGGAAGTTTCCCATACTGCAATGATCACAAACCCACCAGTGTGCTGCAAAGTTTTTGATGCATTTTGGAATCTGATTTAAGTCAGCTCAAGGATACCAGACTGAGAAAAAAAGCTGGGAGTCATGAGAAGAATAAAAAGTAGTCCCAGGAGCACTGTCTACACCTGCACTCTCTTATACATTGCAAAATAAAAAACTCTGTAGCATTTCTCTAAATTGTTAGAATTCACAATTGTTTAAAATTCGTTAAATATTGCAATCTACCTTAAGCTGATTTAGTATTGATATGTCCTTCAGTCCCAGAAAACTGATGTCTAGTTTAAGTGTGGATCACTAACAAAGTCAAGGTCCCTAGAGAAAGGATCCTGCTACAGCAACATCTTTTCTTTATGGTATCTAAAGTCAGTACTAAGTCTCAGCACTGGAAACTATATAAGACCTGAACCAGACACAAATTATCATGAAATCACAGAATGGTTTGGGTTGGAAGGGACCATAAAGATCATATTTTTCAACCCACCTGCCATGGGCAGGGACATCTTCCACTAGACCAGGTTTCTCAAAGCCCCATCCAACCTGGCCTTGAACACTTCCAGGGATGGGGCACCCACAGCTCCACTGGGCAACCTGTGCCAGAACCTCACCCTCCTCACAGTAAAGAATTCCTTTGCAATACCTAGTCTAAACCTACTTTCTTCCACTTTGAAACCATTCCTCTTATCCTGTCCCTACATGCCATTGTAAAAAGTTTCTCCATCTTTCTTGTAGGCTCCCTCGTAGTACTGGAAGGCTGCAATTATATCACCCCAAAGTCTTCTCTTCTGATCCTTACTTACAGTGGGAAGCATTTTGCTTACCCAGTCTGTCCTGCTGCCCATCCTCTCAAGATATGTGAGAAGTGAGGACTCATTCATTTGAAGACTAAGGCCAAAAAGGTGTTAAGTACCTCAGCCTTCTCATCAGTTATTACCAGTTTTCCAGCACTGGTTATCAGGGAGAGGTACACCTTCTTCAACCTTTCTTTCCTGGTTAACTTACCTGTAGAACTCCTTTTTGTTATGATTTGCATCTCTTACCAGGTCTAGCTCCAGCTTTGCCATGGCCTTCCTCACCCAGTCCCTACACAGGGTACCTGTCTCTGTTTCCACTGCCTGTGCATTTGTTTCTTTCCATCTGGTTTGCCCAGCAGGTCCCTACTCAGCCATGCTGCTCTCTTGACTTCCTCGTCTGATTTCTGGCTCCTGGGGTTGCTGGCTGTTGGCCTGGATGGAAGACTCTCTTCAAGATCTGCCAGCTCTGTTCCATGCCTGGTTCCTAATGGCAGGCTCCCAAAAGATCCCATTGACCATCTCCTTGCAGAACTGGAAGCTTACTTTCCTAATTTTCAGGTACATTACTTGACCCCTTACCTGACCCCTATCCCTCAGGACATGCGTGCATGAGAATTTCAGTTTATATGCAATGCATGCATTCAAAGGCTTATTTTGTCAACAAACTGATGAGATTGAGCTTCCTCAAAACTGTTTTCCTTCACTGCTATAAAAAACCCAACTGCTTTGTCTCTGAGAAAATTGGAGGTATAGCTGTACTGCCTTAAAATTATAGTGAGGACAAGATACTCTAGTTTTGTACTATGAGGTAGCAAGGAAATTTGAACACAACACACTTCTTTACAGTTGATCTTAGTTACTTATTTTACAGTAAAAGCTACAGCCATGTTATCTTCAAGGTGTTTTCCTGGCTAAATACATCGTGTCTACACAATACCCCAGAGCAAACATTTTCTTCTTCTATTTTCTTTTTTTCCTTTTTATTTTTTTTTTAAATGTAACTTTTCTATGCTTCTCAGAGAATTTAGTGTCTCAGTCACAAAGAGCACACTGACATTTTTGTGAAGGCACACCATAAAAGGAGCATGAAGGATTTACCTGTTGATTTTGGTAGGCTGTCACTGTGGTGAAAACAGTCTCAGGGAAGTTGAAGGTTTTCACCCCATCTCCTGAAGGAACTGGTTTTGTAGGAGAAAGATCACTGCTGAAATCCTTGCGGATGACGTGAACACGAGGCTGATACTTATGCATTGAATGTAAGATTATCTGAAGAGGAAACAAAAGAAAATGGACTTTTTTCCCAAAAAAATAATTTGCACAACATCCAGACGTACAAGAATGCAGGGACTGAGTAAGAGTTAATATGGAGAAAATTATCCTTTTCTTACAAGCATGTATGAGATAAAGCTTGCGCTGTGAGCAAAGAGAAAGGTGCTTTATAGGGTCAGGCAACATTTTGAAGAAAAGCACTGAAATAGCAAAAAAAACTCCATAAATCTGGAAGCAACCACAGACACGTGTGCCCAACAGGACACAGGAGCATCAAAGCAGCAGCAGCACCCTTTCAAGTCTGAGGGGAGCAAATCTAGGACAGCAGGCACCAGGATTAACTTCTAACTTACATGGCCTTGATCATCAAGCTCGTTGTTGGTCAGCTTGAGCTTGTCAAAACTGACCACCTGCCTCATCCAGGTGTCTCCAGAAGCCAGGGAGTCAGGGTGGATGTAAACCCTTGGGGGCACTGGGGAGTCAGCATTGCCAGCCACCATCCACTTGGAGCTGTGGTACACATACCTGAAAGAGGAAGGGTAGGTGGCTCAGGGAGGTTTTCACTCACTCACTGCAGGAACACATCCAGGGCTCCCCCACCCCTGCCACCCTCATGCACCCCAAGCTCTCATTTGCAGTTAGGGGAGAATGTGCTTTATTGCAACCTCCTACCTTCTAAATGAAAGCCAGATTACCCCTGAGCCACTTGTTCAGACTTGATTCCTTATTAAAACCACCTTGCAGTTATTTTCCCTGTAAAACTCTGCCACATGTGCCTTCTCAAATCCTTAACCCTCTCTCAGCCAGAGTAAGAGGCTGGAAAATACGGTTAAACAAAGTCCTCTCTGAAAATATTAATAAATACCCTGCAATTTCTGGAAATCTGCTTTGTATCTCATACCAGACTTTGGAAAACACATGTGGCGTCACCCAGAATGGGCAATATCCAATAGATACCAGTAAAACAATTGATAAAACAGAATTTCTTGTTTGAAATGTTGCAAAAAAGGAAATTCCATATAGTATTACATACATTGGGATTAGAGGAAAAAATTAATTTTTTGTTCCTGATCTAGCCATCCTATATATGCCATAAATTTCTCTACCACAGCTTTGCCTAGACAACATATTTTTTTCTCCTGCCCTGCAGCTCCTTCCCTCAAAGGTATTTCAAACAGTTCCTCTGAGTTCTGCCCTGTGCTGCCCCTCCTTGGGTCTCTACTCAGCTCTAAGATGTTCCAGTCCTTACCTACAAACAGTGACTAATTTCCTGTATTGTCACAAGAAACTGGGGGAGAAAAAAAAAAAAAAAAAAAAAAAGAAAGTCTTTTCCTTTCCTGTTAGTTTGCTCTATGTGGCCACACAAGCCAAGCAGGGTAAGAAAATAAATGTATTTTCAATGGCAATGTTGTTAGAACCACACTCTTAGAAAGAGGAAAAACATCCAGATGAGTATCAAACATTATCTTTCTGCTTCCCAGGAAAAGCATTTTTCCTGAGAAAAAAGTCTGTACAGTTTGGGAGCAAAAATGTAGTATTTAGCATTTGAAGAGAGGTTCAATTCTGAATCCTTGAAATGTGGTTCAGTCAAGACTATTTGGAGAAGAGACTTACTCTCAGGGGTCTTTTAATAAGAATACATAAATCACACCAGTCTGGAGAGTTTTCTGGGATGCAGAGGAGCATGAGTTTTCCAGAGCATTTTTTAAGATCAGAAAGCCATTAATATCAGAGAAATCTCCTCTTCCTGTCTTTAGCTCAGCAGTGGAAAGTTTCTCAGTGACTCCATTCTGTAGGTCAGGGACCGATATTCACTGAGGCTGCTGTGCTGGACAGTGAGCACTTTTGAAACAGAAATCACCCACTCCGGTTCAAGCCAGATCTGAGGGGCCTGGCTGCTCCTTGCCCCTTCCTTTCTTGAGGAAGTAGATTTGGGGGCTGCAGACCCCCTGTTGATAACTCCAGCCATCAGTTCTCTCAGACAGTCACTGTTAATTATGCCAATCAGGAAATGCATGACAGGATCTCCTCAATTAAAAACTTCTACTTGAAAAGAGAAAGATTTCATTTGAAAAGTGCAAGAGAATGTATTAAAACTCTGGGTATGTGTCTAAAGATTCTTGTCATATCAGCTTTGTTGGTGCAAATCAAAGGTTTTCCTCCAGCACAACTTTGCAATGGTGTTTAATGGAGGTGTCTTTCCTAGGCTGTCATTGACAGTAAAGCTGGTACAAGATTCCTACCTCTGCCCCTGAAAAGCTTACCTGTATCTCTTGTTATCCACAGGGACAATGTCCATGGCAATATAATACTGCTGGTGAGGATCCAAGCCTGTAATTTTCACCCTCATGGCTGGAAACATTCTCCTAGGAAAATAAGAATAGAAATAAGGAAGAAAAGGGTGAATAAGGAAGCTGAGGAGGCTCCTTGTACCTCTCTCTGGCACTGCAAGCGTGCTACTTTACACAGCCCAGCCCTTGGCATGACTCCTCTGGGCTTGATGTGGGTAGAAAAGACTGTGCTGGCAGTGGTTTGAATCTTCAGGTTTTTCCCACTTAGAAAAAGGAGTAACAGGATAACGACCTGGAAGTAATGATAAGATGCTCACAGTCAAGCACTCTGTTCCCAGTTCCTAGCCGAGAGTTCTGCTATGCTTCACACAAATTATCCTCTCTAAGGCATTCCTAGGATGGGCAGTGTGCCTTTTATCTTGTGTTTTTCCCACTGGCCATCCACCTGTAATTCTTCTCTCATATTCCATTAAATGCAGGATCACTTTAGTTCTCTTTTTTTTGAGGATGTCACATTTCAGTAAAGAGTTTGACAGTACTGAGGTAACATTTGAAGTAAATGCATTGTCCTGAAAGGTCCTGTGGCTATCATGCTTACAGTTATTTAAGGAAATCATCCCTCAAATTAATCTGTTCATTAGGAATGTACTTCACGTTCAACATAAACACTGGCATTATGTCATGGCTTCCTTGAAGTCCTGGTAGTGTTTTGTGTGATCTCCTTAATAGATGTGGTCTTTTCTATGCCATATGATCCAGATCTATCTTAAGCATTTTCTCCTAAGTCCTGGTACTGTTTTGTGTGATCTTTTTAATAGATGTTGTCTTTTTCTATGCCATATGATCCAGATCTATCTTAAGCATTTTCTCCTTACAGACAAAGTACTCTACACCAACAAAAAAACAATTTCCAGCCTTTTTCTTCTTGTCTGAGCACAAGTTAAGCTCTGCTAAACACAGTCACTGTTGTGGAAGTGTTTGTAGCTAGGCAATTATTTCAGAAGAGAACAGATCAGAACAATTTTGACCTTAAAGCATGTTAGTGTTAGTGTGGCTGTAACATAATTTCTCCTTCTTAAAAATTTTATGGTGGCCAGTAGACCAATTTCTGCTCTACACCTCCCTCAAAGAGCATGCTGAGGCAATTACTTATGCCATATTATATTTCCAACTAATGTGGTGTTTTTACACCTTCATAAAATCTGAGGAGCTGAACTGAATGAGGTGCAGAAGGAATTGAGCAACACTGAAATCAGAGCAGAGCACTGAAAGAAATCCTGCATTGTTTCACTGACTGTTGACCCAGACCTGAGCTCTACCTAAGTGGCTTTTTAGCCTTTATCTGAGAAAAAATTAAACTGAGGTCCTGTAGGATAGTGTTACTCAATTGGATTATTTCTGCCTAGAAAATACAGAGCTTTGGTAGAAGAAACCCCAAAAATACTGTGTGCTTATACAACATTATGTTCTGCTTCTCTGATAAGCAGACATATCTTGAGGGATGGAAGTATGTGGATGGAGGGAGGATATTAAAGGGCAATTTAAAATCACAATGCTAAAATAGTAGGAAAGTGTGCAAGAAATGTTTTTAGGAGTCATCCCTACAAACCATTGTGACATTTTCCCTTCTATTTAATGAGAAACAGTGAAATATCAGAGAAGAAGATTTAGTCCTTTCAACATTTCTGTTCCTCAAAGTATTGCTAGTGAGCACAGCCTGGAGGAGGAAGAAAACAGGGAAGCTTGTGTCAACATCTCCAGGCATGTTTCTCAAACTTTGCACAAGAGGGATGTGATCATGAGGATCTATTTCATTCTTTCCCAGCCAAGCCCCATAGAGCAGAAGAGTGTGGGAAGGAGGAGGATGCTCAGCCTTTGCCCTACCCACAGCTCTTTCATTTCAGGCCACACTGAGAAGATAAGAGCTGACCTATTAGTAACTGCATCTGCTTTGGAAAAGGGCATTTATCCTGGGGGATGGGGAGAGCACCGCCCCACAGCTGCCACAGCACAGCTAACCCGAGTTATGGGAGATGTAAAACTGTCAGAAAAATCGTCTGCAGAAACCCTTCAAGGAGAGAGCAATTTGTGCAACTGATGGTGTGAGTTTGCTAGTAGAGTGACCGGGGGCAGGTGGGGAAGGAATAATGGATTAGTCTTCAGTAGCTTGAGGGTATTACCTTGTTTCTGCCACAATGGCTCATTAAATCTGCCAAGCCAAATGGGTACAGGATGTGGCATTTTACAGTCCAGCTCTCTTTAATTAGAGAGAGGTGGCTTGGGAGCAGCTAAAGAGGTAGGTCATGTTTCAGAGGGCTGATGAGAAACCCAGGATTAAATCAGAGTCTCTTTGGGTCTAAGTCTGCACACTGTGTTGGGAAAATTGAATGAGCTGTGTGTCCCAAAAAGTTCTCTCCAAATCTGCAGCCCCGTGTAAAGTTGCAGTATAGCCTGTGGGGTTGTTTGCTTATGAAATGCCTTGTAAAAGATTACCACAGACCATTCAGCAGGCTTAGAGGCTAATCTCTAAAATGATCAGAGAGAGCTCAGCTGATCCCACTACTTTCTCTAAAGTTTAAGTGTACTTTTAAAGTTTTGTAATTATTACTGTTTTTCTTTGTCCGTGGGTATAAAAGTAACTTAGGTTTCTTTGCCATAAAAATGTGGCCTGGAACTGTCACAGCAGGTCTACAGCAGCAGTGCTGTGTGGAAAGAGGGAAATGGAAAAGGCAGAGGCTAACAGTGGAGACTTAGGGATGTGCTCGTGTATAATCCTGGTAAAGTCCCTGTTCTCTGCATTTCCTCTTGGCTGGCTCTTGGTTGCCCAGAGCCACCAGCCTTGTAGAAAACAAGAGGGTCAAGGGTTTGGAAGGAATTCAGGCCATTTGGATATGGTTGTATTAATAAACAGCCAAGAATCTTTCATCTAGAAAGGTATCAGCTTCATAGTCAACAGCTACAGACACGAAGGCTGTCTCTTTTCATAGGGAACATGTGATGACATCTGATATATTTTAGGAGGAGGTTTTATATCAGCAGCAGTTTGGGATGATCAAGTTATTTATATGTTAGCTTTACCACTCAGCAGAAAAACACTCTACCAAAACTTAGACTGTGAACTTAGATGCAGTACCCTTGTAGGGGAAATGTGATATGAAATATATTATTATAACTACTTTTGGACCACTTAGAAGTGTTTCAAAAAGCATTTTAGCAACAACCATGTGCCTCAGTCTACTCAGTTTCTGGTTTTCTCCAAAATGAGATTGGAGTTTATGAACATCAAAACTGATAATAATTAAATATCTCTAGAACTTAGTTAAAAAGTGTTTGCCAGCACAGGTGTGTACTCATATTAAGAACCATGTTTGGGAACTTTCAACAACAAAAAAATTAGTTGGTTGTGGCAGCTGGCAGTATATCTTTTGGTGGTGGTATTTAAAATTTTCTTTTAAAATATAGTTTAATTTTACTTTGTGAAAACTGGTCATGGGAGGAGGATCATAGATATATCCCTGAACTGGGTTTTTTCCGCAATATAATAAAGCTTCAGTTTCTTACCCTTAAGTTAGGAACTCAGATAATATTATAAGGGTGTATAAGATTTGTATAAGGGTGACATCTATTAATTGCAAACCCTAAAATGAAAGCATGTGCTCTTCAACTGCAACAAAAATATAGATAGAATAGTCATTTCCCAGACATAAAAATAATCGGGTTGAGAAACTCTGCAAAATAATCTGGTTTAGGTCTGCAGTGTTCACAATGTGTGTGAATTTACTGGGCAACCTGAAGCTGTCCTTGTTATTTCATATCTCATATTTCCTTGCATCTAAGATCGATGCCAAATGTATAATTCTTTAGAGAAAAAAAATGTGTGAGGAGTGAAAGAGAGGAAAGGAAGGCAAGGCAAGGCAAGGCAAGGAAAGGCAGTGGAGGCAAGGCAAGGCAAGGAAAGGCATTTCTGTTTCCCTCTGCAGCATGGGATCGTGTAGAGATGAGTGTTTTGAGAGGAAAATCTGAGGGCAGGGCTTGGTGGCAAATGGATTTACTGTTTATGAAGGAGAAGGAGACCAACAGATCTTCTCAGTTTCTCCCAAAGGGGACATTCTTCTGGAAGCTGGAGCAAGTTTATCTGGCCCACAAGGACCAGGAACTCTAAAAATCAGTTTGCTAGCTGGGGCCTGCCAGCCTTTGCTCTGAGAAGTCCTCTCCATGGGCCCCTTCAGCATCAACAGAGCTTGATTACAAAATCTCTTCTGCTCTCTCTAACTGAGGAGCATTTTGGGACCCATCTTTCCTCACTGGAAAGGAAAACTAACACCTGGTTATGTAAACAGCCATGAGTACATTCTATGGAGAACTCAGACTCATGATTTCAGGGAGGCAAAGAGACTGCAGGCAAAGCAGCACTTAACCTGTCAGGTGGCACAGAGAAGTCAGGAGAGGACAAGGTCACCTGTTTCACTCACTGGTGGCTTTTTCCAGTTTAACTACCCATCCTGTCCATCAGCATTTTGGTTTGAGCCATCCTGCAGCACAGATATGATAACTGTGATAGGACAGATGGGATCATTCCCCCATTGTTGAGGTGAGATCCCAACTCTGTTACAGGTAGAACCTGTGTTCCCAGAATGATACCTCTTGGATGTGCTGGGATGCATGGTAGCACTCATAAAACCACCTCCATAAACAGAAAGCAGCTGTTGCCTTCCAGAGGAGGACTCCAAGCACTCCCTGTAGTGTATTCCCCCAGGAATAAGTGCACATTTTCCCCCACTTTGGGCAGCACTCCCATGCATCAGTTAATGAACAGTTACCCCTGCAGCTCAGGTGACCATGGACACTAGGTAGGGACTGTAGGATGTAGGAAAGGTTTCAAATTCCTCCACTGATGCTGCCACTATGATCACTGTTAGTAAAGGAGAGCAGAGAAAAAGAGTCAAAAATTATTTTAGGACTAGTTGTTCAAATCAGTATGACCTGGGGCTTAAGATGAACTTATTTTAATTTCTACAGAGTTCAAGGTTCCCTTTCAAACTCAAAGGAGATAAAGGTAACTGCAGATTTGAATGACTGCAGCTGCCAGCCATTTGCATCTTTTACACAAGGAACAAAGGTGTCTTTTTATAAGCATCTGATTAAAATCTAAATAAAAATGCTTTGATGGAAAGGAAAGAGGAAGAGTTATAAGAGGACTGGAGTGGGTTTATGGAAACAGACAAAAAAAAGACATCTATAAATACAGCATGAAGAAAAGAAAAACAACAAAGCAGAATTAGAAATGAGTGAGAGTAGGAGTCTGAAAGTCAAAAAATGCAGGGCAGGATATAGCCCCATAACTATGTTTGAAATGAGAACGTAGGTTAGAAATTAGCATTATACAGCAAGAGCAGAGAGACATTGTGGGGACAGGCAGGAACCAGGCAGTGCTTTAAAAGTCATAGAAAATTAAGGAGCAGCTGTAGTTATAGGCAACTGAGTCTGTAATTATAATGGCTTTCAAAACAAGAAGGCCTTATGGGAATCAGGGTTTCCAAAGAGAAAGCAACAGGAGTAAAATCTTCTGTGGGGAAGGAAGCAGATGCAAATTACTCTGTGTGTCTCTAACAATGTGAATAAGTAGTAAGAAATCTTCAGGAAATAACACCAGTTCTGCTATCTATGCCAGAAATAATAAAATCTAATCTCTGGGACACATCATGTATCATGCATCCCATATGGAGAATCAGGACTGCTAGATCCAGCTCTCTCTCCTCACAGACACATCTTCTCTGAGAGAAAACTGTTTAACCTGTTGAACTGTTTAATCATTTAATTTGTAAATTCTATCACACCTTTAAGGACCATCCTCAATAAACAGGTGTATTACCTAAAGGAACTGCCCAGGTCTTCATTGTGGTTTGCAATGATTAACCTACAAATGTAGTCAACAGTAAAAGAAAAAGCCAGCAGTGCTCCAATATTGTTAACATCACTTCTGGAGAAGAACATCATCAACTATCAAAAACCACATCTATTTAGTTGTTACATAGATTTTCTGTGGGCAGTAATGTAACAATTGCCCATCAGGACTCAAGTAATTACAAGCGTCTCCTTTCAAGGAGAAAGAATGCTATTTAGGATTATAACAAATGCATGATTTTCATGGGAAGTTATGACTCTATTGTGATACATGATATTCTGTAAGTGGAAAAACTATCCACACTGGAGCTTGTAAGATGTCAGAAGGATCAGCTACTTTGTTCAGAAATGTGTGAGCTGCCAAGATCCTTTTCATACCACTAAGTTTCACCCATTTTCGTTTGAACTGGTGGGCAAAGATATATTTATGCTGCTTTTACTATATATTCCATGTATCATCATAGAATTAATTACAGTTAATCTAACAGGTAACAAATGTTTTATTTTCAATTTGTGAAAATAAAGCATCGTGCAGGCACCAGGACAATAAATCCAGAAAGAAGGAAGTTGATGCTTCCAGTGCCAAATTTAATGATGCTGGACAGATCCCCTAATCTGTTTAAATCTCGATGTCACCACCTATGAAAAGAGGATAATAATTCTTTTCTGTATCTGTTTTAACATCTCCAGAGAGGAGCTGTTGCACAATAGCAGGTGGTATCATTCCTGTTACTTTGCCTCTTCCATTTGAGGCAGAAGGTCAAAACCAGCAGCCCATTCTGTACTGGTGAAAAATGCTTCCTTTGCCACTGAAATCTAAAACTTGGAGCTAATCTGGCTCTGATAATATTTTTTCAGGAATCATCTGGGTTATTTGTCCAGTGTAACTTTCCTTGAATTATCTGGACTTTCTGGGGCTAGAAAGCAACAGCGCTCACTTCACAAGAATGTGAAATAACAAGTCGAGCTGTTCTGACAAATTTTGATAGCACAGATATGAAACAATGCTGTAAACAATAGAGCACCCGGGGTTTTCCCCAAAACTTGGGTAAAATTTCCCTGCTCCCTCTCTGTGGCACAGCGGGGACAGCTCCCGGGCACTCCCGGTGTTTGCGCGCCTTGGCGGGCTCTGTCCGTGGTGCTGATGTTCTCCTTCTCCGTGTCGATCGGAATTTCAACCTCATTAGGTGAAGGTAGGAAACGGCCTACGAATGCAAACGTGCCTAAAAATCCTAGTTTGGGACATCTAGAAATTTACAACTACCTCTAGGTTGTGTTTTGGCAAACACACTCCTAGCCATTTTTAAATAGTTGTCAGCAGTGAAGATCTTCCCCTTGGCTAACCTGTAATAATGAGGTTTTCCTTTTTTAAAATTCTGGCTAATTTGTGGCTCTTTCTAACCTCATCTGTCATGGTATCACTGCAATAGCAAAGGCAAACATTAGGCTTGCACATTTTTTATACAGGAAGTCATTAACACTGCATCTATTTAGAGCTGCAGGAAGACTTCATTTGGTGCAAAGGTGAGTTTGAATTTCACTATATTTGAGATTAAATCAAAAAGCTTATGAAGTGCTATGTAAACTTGAAAGAAGACTCAAATAGGTCACCCCCAAATTTATAGCTCATCTTAAATTCAGTACAGCCAACAGTACAATGATTGTTTCCTGATTTATTTGCACAAAGGAACAACTATCCTCAATGGTTTCCTGCAGCTGCCAGTTCTCCTTTGGAGCCACTTATTCAAACAGTCATATGAAACAACTTCACTTGTATTAAGAAACCTAATAAGAAACACAGCTGAGAAACTCAGAGAGCCATTTAATTTTTCATGCATGTTTATCCCTTTGGATTATCAAGAAGAGGAAAAAAAAGGTTTTGTTTTGTTTTTTTTTTTAACAAAAACAATGAAATAAAAATTGGTTTGTTTGGTTATGATTTCTTTTTTAACTAGACAGAAAGCCAGAGATGTCTTACCTGCCTGCTTTTGTGATGATCATCTCTGTCCCAATGTCATGAAATCTTTTCCAGAGGTCTGCACACTGCAACTCTACCTGGATCTCTTCCATGGATGAAGGTGGAGGAGGCTGAGGGCCTGAGCCACCAGATGTAAGGTCAGAATGGGATCCAAATGAGCAGGATGTCCTTTCTGCCAGCACCTCTGTGTCTGACCCGGTGCTCTGTTCTGAGTCTGCAAAGTAAAGAAGCCAGGTAAGACCCTTCAGTTCTACCTGCTGGGAGGGGTAAAAGGAGGGAAGAGAAGGAAAGTCAACAGAGGAGGTGCTAATGAATAGTAGAGTGGCCTTTTATACAGCACGTATATGTATGGGGTTTATAGCCTGATTTGGAGCTTTGAGTTTCCAACATGATATCTGGCTTCTTTTGTAAAATTTTAGAAACAGCTGAAAAAAAAGACCCTTAACATAAAATATAAATAGTAGCAAGTAATGGTGGGAGTGCAAAATATAGATGAGAAACAGAAATGAAAAAAAATTAATTCAACCTGTTGTTTCAATCTAAGATAAGATGGGCTTGCTGGAAAGCTACATTCCATTTAGTTGAATATTCTCCTGCAGTACTATTAAAGAGTTGGTTATTTTTAAACAACACAGTTTTTTATTCCCTTTAATATCTTCATCATCAAAAACTATGAACTTTTTTTTTATTTTGTTATTTGGTAGCACTATTTTGGAAATGTGTTTTATTTGTTCCTATAAACCTTTTTTTGAACAATGATATTTCCTGGAAAGATACCCATGAAGCTTTTGGTGAGGAAAATGCTCTAGGCTACTAAAGGAAAAAAAAGGTGATAGTAAACATATGGAATATGCTACCAAGGAAACAACTGAAGCAAACTGCATAAAAGATCCCATGACACAACCACCTGTATGGGGGAGGAGAAGATTTGCTCAAAAAATAAACACACAAAAATGTGAGGTTCAATTAGTTTAAAAGTCCAGGTTGGCAGATTGAGTCAGGCAGCCATTTCTTTGCAAAAATATTGAATGTATTTATTAGGTATATATGTTGTATATGTTCAGTCCTCAATTTCATACAGAGGTCTAAGATGAAGTTTTGCAAATAGCAGTGTTGCACACCCACGTTGCATCAAAATAACTCACAATACATTCTGCAAAGCAATGTACTTATGTTTCCAACTTTATTTTTAATAGATTTGCACTAGTATTATATAGATGATATTTAGGAAAATAATAAAATTGCCTGAAATGCTCCATCAAATGGCTCAGGAAGAGTTCTGTTGGTCTCAAAGAACATACAGAAACAATATTTTAGAGTGTCTTCATTGCTCACACCAGTAAAATCATCACAGTGAATGAACAAGACAGATATTTACATATGTTCTCTGCATGTGAAGAAAGAAGGAGATGTCTCTGTCTGCAAAGGAAACCTAAGGAGACAAAAAGTAACAATCTGTGCTAAAAATGTGATTAAATCATGGCATGTAAAATTCCTTCCATACCAAGAAAATGCCAGAAGCTCTTTAACAACCCTGGGGTTGTGGAGGCTGAGTCTGAGGTTTATAGTGTTTCTGAGAGATGTCTCCTGGAGCAGCCTGCACATCAGTGCAGGTCAAGAAGAGACTATGGTTAAGAAGAAGGAGGCAGTGAAGATCCACCCCCAGAACTGCCATCCTCACCTCCTGCCACATGGTAACATTTCTGGAAAATCCATTTTGCTGTGGTATGGACACAAACTGTTTGACTGATACTTTGTGAGAAACTTCTAGCCCCAAGTGTCATCAGGAAGCATTTCTCTTTTATGAGAGCCCTAGGTGATGTCACTGGACAGTGGACATTTTGTTTGAGGGTGTTTTCAGTAAGCCTTGTCAGTTATTTAGGCAATCTGCCAGTACAATGAAGAAGTTCTGCAGGACACGAGAAAGTTTCAGTACTTATTGCTCCAAATCCATTTTGAAAGGCGTGCTCTTTATGTCTCCCATAGACTTCCAAGTTAGGCTGAAGCAATAATAGGTCCATCCCTCTAAAGGAGTAGCACAAACTTATGCAGAGAGGATTGTTACCTGGAGACCAGTCCTACATCCAAAACTAATATCCTACACACAAGGTGATTCAAGACAGTGTGGGATAATCTCCTGGGGTCCTGTGGCCACAGGACAGAGAGTCAACCTGACAGTACAGAGGTGCTGGGACATTTGCTGAGACTACACCAATGACACAGGAGCAAATCTTATCTTCTTCCTCTAGCTCAAATTATCCCACCTGAAAGCACTGGAGAAGTAAGCATGAGAAGGGGTCACTATGCTCAGGTCTCCCTAGGAATGGTTAATCAAGTCCTTCAACAAAAAGACAGAGGATACTTCACAAGTGGCAGTAAGATCTGTTAGTATACCTGCTCATGTCCTAAACCATTAGCCAGAAGTCTTACATCTTCTCCAAGATCACAGAATACAGAATCAATTATGCTGGAAAAGACCTCTGAGATCATCAAGTCCAATCTGTGACTGAGCACCACCATGTCAACCAGACCATGGCACTAAGTGCAGCATCCAGTCTTTCTTTTAACAGGGACAGTGACTCCATCACCTCCCTGGCAACCCATTCCAATGTCTAATCACCTTTTCTGTGAAGAAATTCGTCCTAATGTCCAACTGGAAGATAAACTACACTGGGAGTCTGAAAGGACTGGATCAAGGGAAAAGAGGACCCCTCCTTCTGAAATGAGATACTAAACTGTAGGTCTGGATCTGAAGAGAAGGGTTTAGACCACATCATCTGTGCTTGGTTCAGGCACCCAGAAACTATCCTCTGAGGCAGTATGGTAAATGGCCAACAGATGGCACTTGGCTAGGTGCTGTACCCACTTCATTCCAGCATTTCCTGGACAGCCTTTCAAACTGGGCATCTGGCTGGAGCTTTGGGAATCCCTGGGAATTAATTGGAATAGTATGCTGTAAAAAATTAAGTATCAGAGGCTTAAGTCCCCTTTCACTGATTTATACTGATATCATCCCTCTGACTTTACAGACTTCTGGAGGGGCCTTTCTTTAATTATGGAAGTCAAAGGAGAGCCATAACCTTGGATATAAGCTTCCATCTTGGCACAAATCAAAAATTGCAAAAGGAATTTACTAATTACTGATAAGCCAGTATCTACCCAAATATGTGGTACCACACAAAGGAGAATAGAACTGTTTTTTCCCCAGGGATACTACTTTGTGCCCTGAGTTATGAACAATCATTACCCCCAAGTTAGTGCACAGAACAGTAACTACCTCTCTTTCTAATTTTGGAAATGGAGAGTCACTAGTGTTGTTGCTCTTAGTTCAGTTCACTGAGACCTGTTTTGTGTTTTCTTCAGCCTTTCCTGAGCTAAGCTCTCCTGAAGGTTGTCATCCAGTTGGAGACACTTAGTCCAGACCCAGGGATTTAGGAGAGGTTAAGTGCATCTGACATATGAAATTCAACCCTAGTGACACTTGATTTCTTCACACACCAGCTTCAGTGGGGTGCAATTTTGCAAAACTCAGAGAAATTACTTTTACTTTATATTGGTGTGAGGAAAGGGAAAGCAGGCAATAGCTCCTGAAGCACCAACATGACATGTAAAACTGTGAGCACCCAGAGATGCAGCCTGGGGCTTGTTCTACATATTGTGTATGACTGAAGGACAAGCAGAAGTGTTTCTGAGGAAGACAAGCTACCTGTAGTTTCTTCTAGCTCCAAAGTGACAAGATAAGAGTATTTGTCTCTCCTTTAAGAGGTGCCTTAATACAAAAACCCACACTCTCAACTCAAGGTGCATGCCGAGGGAAATGCAGATCCCCCGTGACGTGGCTTCCTTTCAGAGTTGGGAGATTTTCTCAGAATACTGCCCCAGGAATGCTGACTCTCCTGCACTATGTTAGGCTGCAACCCTACTGTGTCTGGATGTGGCACTTAGGGGTATGGTTCAGGGTGATTATGATGGTGCAAATTTGATTGTTGTAGATGGTTCTGAA
The DNA here is from genome assembly GCF_014805655.1 of Passer montanus. Classification (NCBI taxonomy): domain Eukaryota; kingdom Metazoa; phylum Chordata; class Aves; order Passeriformes; family Passeridae; genus Passer; species Passer montanus. Next base: position 6,573,277 of record NW_024368707.1, read on the forward strand.
GGTCTCTTTCAACCCTCAAGAATCTGTAATTTGTGCCACTTTAGGCATAAGTTAAATAAGCAGGAATTAGAGTAGCTTTATGATTTTCACTTGCTAGGTTACAGTCCTTGAGAAATAATACTTACAATCAGCTCATCCATCAATGACCACTAACAAAAGTGGGAGTAGATGCAACTGAGATTTCTAAATCTCAGTATTTCACTGGGCTTTCAGGTGGGACTGTCTCAGGTCAAAATGTTCCCTATTGCTTTTACAGGAACCCATTGCACTTTCTGATCATAACTGTTTTTCTTCACAAGACCATTCCTCTCACCTGTCTGATTGAAGCAGGGCCCTTCCTGCTGTACCATAGCTATGGAGGTGGACATCTCCAGAGCTACTGCTGACTGCACAGTTAGTGTCAATCTGCCTCCTTAATTTCCCCATTCTTTCAGATATTTTCTAAAACTATCCATTTCCACTCTTGCTCATTCTTTATGTTCTTTGTTTCTGATGTTTTCACCAATTATTTCTGCTGCTCTGTGGTGTGATGTGTAGCCAAAAGAAAACACAAACATTTCAGTCTTTGTGGAGGCAGACATGGTCACCACAGGGAAATGCCAATGCTTAACTCTTCCGGACTAGTAGGTTTTTCCCTACAGACAATGCAGAGGAAATACTAAAACACTATCCCTTGTTACAGGCAAATTGCTGGACAAAGAGACTGACCAAGTGGTTTTGACCATGGAACCTGGACTGAGCTGTCAAAGCCAGACAGGCTATTGCAAGAACTGCATTTCAAGGAGCTTGAAACTATCTAACAGGAAAATGCTGTGAATTTCACCCCTGGTTTCAATGTGCAAAAATATTCTCTAAGGCCTCTTTCACTGTCACTGTGCAAAAAGACAGTTCCCTCTTCTACTGCCCCCTTGGATGGCTTCCAACCATCTCTTCTTGCACACTGACCATGCATCCAGCTGCTTACTGCAGTTTGACAGAATTGGAGGACAGGAAATTTCTCAGCACTTTCAGCAACCTTTGAGTCTAACCAGACCAGAAGGTCGCTTTCAAAGCTTCCAGGCCATTTCTGAGCTTATAGAAGAAAATTAAAGTAGTTCAGATTTTTTTCTTTCTTAATTCCTTTCACATTTCTACTATCTCTGTATCACTCTGGAAATCCTCAACTTATATTTTTTTTCTGATCCACAAATCCCAGGCTTCTTGTTGGCAGAGAGGAAGGAAAACCCTATTCTGACAAGCATGGCGACTCTGAGGACAGCATCTGCACTGAGTGCCCCAAGATGACAGAGAATAACCCCAATCAATTTCCAGCACCAGTGTCCTGGGATCAGAGCTGTCCCACACAAATCAAGGTGCTACTGCCTGACCTATTTCTATGACTCAGCTGGCCAGTATTCCTCATGTAAATTTTCTGGGTTTTCAATTTGCTACAAGACACAAACTGGTATGTAAGATAGTAAAAGACTATTTTCTACGGATCTTCATAGATGAATCTTCAGCAGAATTTTTGCTGCAGCTGGAGCACAGCAGGGATACTGCTCCCCTTACTTAACCAATAAAAGAAACAGAGCTCAGTTTAGTCCTTGGCCATATCATGCAGCTCATGCACTCAACAAATGTTTTACTTCAAACTATCAAAAATGTAAACTACATGGGAACAATGACAAGTGACTTACATACATAAAACATCACCTACTCAAAGGAGCCCAACAGATTTATTCTCTTTCTCTCATGATTTTTTCTTTTTAGGTTTTTTTCCTCCGTATGTGTAGATATCTAATGTAGATCCTGTCAGATTCCATTAGCATAAAGATTTCTCTTGAGTGGAATGTGGCAGCTGTTACAAGCTGTTAAGGGTTTGGTCTTTTACTGTTTATTTTTGTTTGCAGGGTTTGTGAATATTTAGTGCAACAGGTGGTCTTTCCCTCTCCCCTGCAGTTGATTTGCTGACCATTAGGACCTGCAGACTACAAAGAAGGTACAAAATCTGGAATGTGTATTGGCAAAGAAAATTTGGGGAACTTTTTTTGTTTTGGTTTGGTTTTTTTCAGCTGAAATTAGCAGAGTGGACATCTTACTTTTGCTGCTAGTTGCAGACAGATCTCGTAGTTCTTTTTAGATTTATGATTTTCAAACAGGCTACTGCCACCCCACAAGATCAGCAGCCTAAGAACCATGCATAAAGCAGTGTGACATTACTGGAATTTAGAAACAAAATGTCACAGCCCCATAAAAGTGAAAGAACAGAAACTCAGTAAGTCCAAACAGTTTGTAAGAATGGAAACTTATCTGGCCATGGGGTGGTGGCTGCTGGTGCAACAACTTCAGGTACACAACTGTTTTCCCTGATAATAAACACTTGGGGGGAAGCTGAACCAAAGACCTCAGTAACGTCAAAAACACACAAGAAGTCTGGCTGTGGCAAAGGCAGCAGGAGCAGCAGAGGTGAAGCAGTCTGGAGTTCAAGAGAGCCCTTCAAATTAGCACGGTGTATTTTGCACAGCTGATCCGGCAATTGCTCTTGCTGTAGGCAAAGGTTGCTAAACACTTGGTGATTGTAACCATATGGACATACTGCACACAACAAATAACACAAAGATAGTTCTGCAGGTGTTCTTATAGATTATTTTATCCCCCTGAACTTTTCCATTCACTCACAGGCCCTACCACATTAATCATCCCTTCTTCCAGCATTAGCCCATTATTGTCTACATACAGCTAGAATTTATAACCTGTTTATTACTGATAATAGCATCACAGAATGATTTTTTGCTGAATCATTTTTGATGAACCTTTTAAAATTTATCTTGTGTATACCTCAGTAATACTTATTATTATTGCGTTCATGACTGCAAGTTGCAACCAACATCAAGATTTACTAATCTGGAGACAGTACAAACCTGTCCAAACCAAGAACTTCATCTATACTCATGCTGCATTGCAATGTCAGGCAGCCAAGAGAAGCATTCAAGTAATTAGTTTCTAGCCTAAGACCATGAAACCACGGCAGGTCAAAATGGCATTCATATCAGCAAGACTCAAAAAGACAAAACTGGAAGATGTTGTAGAGAGGGAGAAATGTGACATGGACAAATGGAATGTCCTGATACCGTCCCAAGAGAGACAAGCTGGTTCTGAAGTGAAGTATTTCTACGGCACTTGAACTTCAAAACCTTCATCCTCCTGATATATAGTGCTATAAGGTATTTTTGTAAGATGACTTGAGACAACAAAACATGCAAAATCCACTGAAAAAATGTTGCACTTACCAAAACTGAGTTTAAGGCCAGTACAGTTATCACACAACCATATCCCCATGGCAAACACAGCTAGCAGGAGAATATAAAAGCAAACAGAAAGACACCAAAAAACCCACGGTGGCTTTGGCTCTAATGCAAGTCTTGCATCAATTTGACTGTGCACTGCCAAGAGCTGACTGCCTCTGCCTTGTCTTATTCCATGTAAGACTGAAAAAAGAGACACAAAACTCAGCAAAGAAAAAATCATCCTGATTCAGGGGTATGCTCCAGCTGCTCTGCTCCACTCCAGCAATGCAAAACAGCTGTAAACCTGGTTTAACCAGAAAGTTAAATTGGGTTTATGACTTCTCAGTATTGGCAAAGAAGTACAAAGCAGCTGGAGTTTACTAGTATATTCAGCCCTGGGGGTTTGCCCTTAATCGTTAACTTTTGCTCCAGTGAGAAGAAAGAATATAAGCCACAATTAAACTTTAAAAGTGGGTTCTTATCTCACAATCTATTGTAATTTTTCAAAGAATACTGAGAAAAAGAAATCTTGTACGCTATGCCAACATTCAGTTTAGGACCAGACATCCAAGACACCAGCTCCAGTTTTGAAATGCATCGGCTGAAGGTGGAGATGCTGACTGCTGGGCTCTGAACTCATCCTTGGCAAGTACAAATTCTCATTACAGAAGCATAAGCTAGGTGACCAAGATTGTTCTGAGTAGCATCACAGTGTAGGCTTTCTTTGTAGAGTTCATACCAAATCCCATCATATTCTTTGAGTAAAACTGCCTGCAAGTCATCAATCCATGCTTTAGACTATCTATCACAACTAAAAATATCTCATCAAATAGATATCAACCAGAAACCTGTTCTATAAACTCTCCCATCTGTGAATGGTGGTGTCTTGTTTGTTTAAAAGAATTTTATAAGCATAATTTTTCCCAGCAGAGGCTTCTGGCAATCATGTTTCAGGAGAACAAAATCCTCTGAAGTGGCAAAAGTTGGACTCAGGGTTTGATATTGCATTATTGTCTTCTGAAAAGCAAGAATAGTTTGGGCCTTCAGTATGTCAGACTAGCTTTAAGGAAAAAGCAATTTGAAATTTCAGTATGGAAGAAACCAAGAGATTCCTAAAATTCCCAGAGGAGGCTCTCTGCAGCTGTCATTCAGATTGGGTTTAGGACAAGGAATCACCAGTACAGCCTCACAAAAAGACTGCTGAGTAGTGAATATTTGTAAAGACCATATTTAAAATAATACAGGCCTTTAAAATGAGCATCCAGAAAAGTAAGATTCAGTTAAATCAGAAGAAAAAACAAAAGAGTATAGTATTGAAGAAAATATAGAAGAATGCAGGAAATGGCTACCTTTAAAAACCTGAGAGGTACAGTAGAGAAAAGTGGGGTGTTATTAAAAGAAGAGGGAAGTGAAATTGATGACAACTTTAATCTGGCCAAGATTCTGAACTGTACAGACTACAAAGAATTTGTTTGGCCAATGTCCAAGAGTTTGTGTAAAATTAAAGAGTGGAAATGCACTTGAAAGTTAGAGCAAGCTACAAAAAGTAAGAGACTAGGCATTAGATACATTATATGCTGTAGCCTGTAAACACAGAGTCATTATTCTTATAAATAAAACCATACAACAAATATTTAGAGACCAACTCAAACCAAAATGTTGGCTCTAAATAACCACAAATTGTGCAGGAGTTTGAAACTAGATCCCAGCTCTGTGGCAGGCCCTTCCCTGGTGGAAAGGGGCACCAACTCTGGGACAGTCTGTTTCTGGATTCTGTGGCTTGGACTACTCTCTGCCAGACAGGAAAAGAAAAATCCTTCATAAAAAAAAGGAAAACATGGCACAAGATTAAGGCTTCAGAGGTATCTATTCTCCCTGAGACCAATGTGAAATTGCTGGGAAATTTAAAATGACTCTGAAGTCCAGAAAATACTAGAGTTTTTCGTAGGCATAAACACAGCTCAAACAGAAGAAGTTTAACATTTTAAATATTTGCAAGCTGGTATTTGGTGGCCTATGAGCCATGGGGAAAGAGACATTATATCTGTTTCCTTATACCATGGTGGTTATCATGACAGTAGAATCAGGGAGCCAGATGGTATCTTAATAACCAGAAAGGTCCTGTATTTCCATTAGTCCTTGTGAACTCTTGGCACTTCTGTCACACAGCAGTGAGTCCCACCATGTAACTGTGCACACAAGAAGAGAAAGAGTACTATATATATGCCTTTGTATATATGCCTTTATAGTCCATTTTCTGCAGTGCTGTAACAAGATACATGCCAATCTATGCATTTTCTGCAGTGCTGTAACAAGATACATGCCAATCTATGCATTTCCTTTCTAAATGAGACTATTTCAAAAGGAAATCATTAGGAAATTTCCATGGGAATGGTTTCACAAGAAAAATGCAGGTCCATTAGGCTGAAGTTTCAAGTTTGAGTTGTTCATTTCATTCACAATCTACAATTTTCTTTTGGGAAAACAGTAATTATCAGGCTAGTCCTGTTGAACTTTTGTTTGGGTTTGTAATAGTTCAGCAAATCATTAGAGTGCATTTTTTTCATCTACATGCTACATTAGCCAAGCTGTCTGTCAGACCTCCCACATCCCTTTCTGAGCCAGACTTTGGAAGACTATCTGCCCTTGTACAATTTAGATTGCCCTCTATCTAAACTTCTTGACTGTAATCCAAATCCTTTCAGATTTCATTCATAACAAAGCTTCTCCTTGACTCTGCAATTTGTTGCTTGCTCAATCTGTCCTATTTTCATTACATACATGGGTGCACACACACACACAAAGACACATAAATATATGTATGGGATTGAGTTCTTAAAAATATGTTTGGGCTTTAAATCAGTGATCTCCACATGGCTCACACAGCAGAAATTACAGATTTTCAATGGTGCTTTCCACTGCAAGCTTCTTGCAATCTAATGTTCGGTTTGCTGTTTTGATCACCTCTACAGAGTGACCAGATGTTTTCCTAAGCAATGATTCTGGGGAATTTTCACAAATGATAAACATATTCTTCCTTTTATTTCCTTCACATACAACTGACTTGCATCCAAATCAGCCAATTTTCTGACAATATAGCCATGAAGGTAGTATTGAGAGAAAAGATTCTCCAGAAGAACCTGAGCACAGTTTTGGTTTTATTAGCTTCTAGCGTTTCAAGACCAAGCTAGGAAAAAACCAAATTATTTTTTAAAGTAACAACATGGGGGATGGAGTTGGTATGAGTTCATGGGGGACAGAACCACAAGTGACTAAATAGGTTACAGGGGTGTATTACAACAGTATGGTGCATGGACCTGGAAAAGATGTGTTAGGGACTTCAATCAAGCCTGTGCTATGAAAAGCAACTGTGTCATATAAACACAATTTAATTTGAAATCTGAAATATCACATACACATGCCAAGGCATAAATTGAATTTCCCCTCAGAACATTTCTAAAATCCCACAGCTCCCATGTACTTCCACGGAGGAAAAGCAGCACAAAACCGGTGACTTAGCCTGAGGGTTCAGCCTCAGTGAATGCATTCTCTCTTTTTCCCTTAACATTCATGCTCCTTAGATGTGCACTTGTGGCTTGGCTTTTTCTCTCTTCTTTTAGCAACTGTCTTCAGCTGAAGCTCCCCCAGTCACATCCTGACACATTCTGCCAACCGCAATCCCACATGTCCAAGTCCCTACATGCCATCACACACGCTGATTGCAGGAAGTGCTCGCTGCTGGACTTTGTTCCTTCCACTGAGCCACCCTGATTTACGCCTGCTGAAGCCGTGGTCCCCAGTGTCATAACACCTACACTGCACAGTTGTCCCACACGTGTATATCCTATTATCCAAACAACAGATGCACCAGCGTGCGTTCACACACATACTCCAACATCTGGTGATCACAAGCTCACTGCAAAAACTCCATGGACTTCGTTCATCTTTACAGAACTCACAAACACTTCATCTCTACAACTGAAGAGGTGCATAACTTTTTCACTTCACTGGAAGGAGTATGGGCTTTTAACGTGGCATTTACAGGCACACACAGGGAAACACAACCAGTCACTTGCACTTACTCTAAAAGCACTTATTTAGCCCTTCTGAAAACAGGGCATGAATGGCTGTGACATAAACACTTCACAGGTGTTGCACACGATAACTTTATATATACTCCTTTCTATTTCTTAGTCATACCTGTGCCTACGTGCCTTACCTACTGTGAGGCTCACTTTTCCACTTTTTCTGGTTAGAAGCTGTGCCAGAATAAAACTGATAAAAGGAAATGGAGAATCATCTCCAGATAGCTATTAAATTAAAAACATCCCACTGCTTAAGACTAAAACTGGTGATTGCATAATTCAGCATTTCCGAATGTTGGAAATTTCCAGTCTGTTTGCCTTTGTTTCTCTCATCCACATCTAATATAAAAGATACATTCAAGGAGAATGTTGGCAAAACCTTCTGATAGCTTGGTATTTTATGAAAAATACTTTACTTGAGAATGCTCATGCCTGCCTGACTCTCAGTTCAGCACACTAGAAACAATAGGATGCCCCACTGCGATGTCCTCTGGGAAGTGCAGGGTCTGGAAGCACTGAAGTCACAAAAGTCTCAGGTTTTCCTGATTCCCCCACCAGTGATGTCAAAGCAGCAGTGGTGTCCTCAGAAAGCAGTGGGTTTCTGTGACCTCAGATGGCACCCTTTAGGGATGTCAAAAACAGGGCTAGTAATTTTCTGTGTATGAATACCCACACATTTTCAACCATGCAGAACTAAACTATTTCATAACCCATTCTTTTAAAACCTTTAAATGCATGTACTACACTTGGAAAATTATATGCATATTTTGAGCTTGCTGAGGGTTCTTTCCATCTTTTCTCTAAAAAAAGTTGGCCTTTTGGCAGTGGAAAGAATGGCTTGCTGTATCTTACTGCAGATGAGAAGAAGAAATATGAAGGATTCTAATGAATTACTTCACTTAGAAAACAAGGATGAACATTTTCATGTGGAAAGAAAATCTACAAAATTCTCAAAATTTTCAATCTCTACTACAACTAAAAATGCAAATATTCCATATATTTTTGAAGTAGAAAACAAGAATTTACATCACTGTTAACTTCTACTTGAGTCTTCATGACATGAGTTTAAAATAACATCAACAGATATACAGATACACATTGAATTTGCAGTCTCCACACGTCTCCCAAAAAGCCCTGTTCAACCTCACTCTGCCATCCAGCTTTAGAGCTTGCACACTGAGACACTTCTCTCTCACTTGGGGGTTTCAATCAAAACAACTGTGGCACAGAGAAAACTAAAGGTGTGCTACTGCAGAAAATGCACAGAATGGAAAGTCAAAATCACTCAAACAAAAGCCCAGAGATTGAAAGACCTCCATGGACACCAACAGACCAAGAATTCAGTGCCTGCCAGTCCTACCAGTACTTGTTGCCATTTAGCATATTCCCCACAAAAGGTCTTAATGAAAAAGTGATGTGACTTTTCTGACATAAAGATGATATTTCACACCCTTTCCAGACACTGCTGCATATTTATCTTACTGCTCACTTCAAGAAGAACACAGAGGAAAAGCAGAGTTTAATTTGTCATTGGGGTTTCATTGGGAGTGGGGCATAATTGCACAAGCAGAGAGATAGCACATTCCTTATTTGGTTTCTAAACTTATTATTTCATCACTTAATTTATTATCTCTCGTGCTCTTGTGCATCCTCCCATGCCCTCCTTATTGCTGAAATGCTGCCATCTGTAGCTCAAAACTTCCTTTCAGCCCTTCCCATACTGTAGCATGAAGTGGCTGGGTAGAAGCACTGAGCTAGTAAGGGATCCACCAGTTCTTGTGGGGAAAAAGAGGAGAAGAAAACTATAGTCTTAGGAGAGCATGCTTTCCTCCCCCTCTCTGCACCTTCCCTTCAATCATACTTCTGTCACCTTCTTCTTGTGTGGTAAAATTTGATGTGAAAAGCAGCCCAGGCTTGTCTCTGATGCTGCTGAGTTTGGCCATGTGGCTACGGGAGGAGGCAGCAATTTCCTCTCCCAGTGCAGTTTGGAAGCCCCACAGAGATGCTTCAAAGTGAAACTGTGACCCACCCCTTCCAGCCTGGAGCCCAGCAGGGTCTGAGATGCAGCTGGGCTGCTCTTCACTGAGATGCGCCATGGAAGGCGGAGAGGGAGAGGGAGGGAAAGGACAAGGCTAAAACAGAAGTACAACAAATGTACAGGGCAAGAAAGGAGAAGGAAGAGGCTGGGGATTAAGATAGTTTATTGGGTGGAATTGGCTTCTTGGCAGCAAAAGCTGTAGAGAGAAGACAGTCCAGGGGGCATTATACCTTCTCACAAAACACCCCAGCAGAAGGAATGCCAGTGAGCCACGCTAATGTCCTGGATGTCACACCATTCTTTCTCTCCTTTCCACAGCTCATGTCAGTCTGGCTTTGTACTGCTGGCTGCAGAGCTGATCTGCTCAAGCAAGTCACCTCATTTCCTTCTATGTGCATCAGCTAAGGAGGGACCTGTTAACCCACCTCAGCAGCTTTCCTGCCCACATCCATTTTGTGATGGAGAAAACCACTTATGCAATAGGGAAACGTGGGGTTGCTTCAACAGGACGCTCTTTGTTGCATAAAGTACCCAGAATCCTGACTGGCATTCTGCTTTTGACTCCTGAGAGTCTGTTTTTTACATAAAATTTTACAAAATTTGTATGGCCTTTAGGAGTAAAGAAACTAGTATTAAAATGCTTTCACACACTTGCACAGAGCAGTTGCAGACAAGTTCCACTGAGGAATAAAGACTTAAAAAAATAAAATAAAGAGAGAAAACCAAATAAAGTAAAATAAAATAGAAGTGGCTGACTGAAATTAAATGGTCATTTCCCTGGCTGAATTTCAATATGTCTTTGCAAAATGCCAGTTTTGCAGCCACAGTTACCTTTCTGCTGCTAAAAGAAGTCAGGATATTTACAGAAAGGTAAACCAATGAAATTGGTTGGCCTCACTTGAAAATAGGAGCAATGGGTTTTCCCCAGAAGGCAGTAAAGCAAATATAACATTGCATCTGTTACATCCCCTGCCTCTCTGTATGTATCTTTCTCTGCAACCAAGGCAAGACCCTCACCATCTCATTATATTGAATATTTAACAGAAAAGCAGCTAACTTGTGAATTTTCCTCCAAAAAGTGTGCCTTTCTTGAAAGGAAGGCACAGCTAGAAAATAAGCAATTCCTCTGTTTACTAAGTGGGAGGAGCTGAGAAGGTCACATCCATGGGACATGCTTTGTGTAATAACTGTGGCATTTCTAAATCCAGGAAGGCATCTCCGTGTCAGCTTATAGGGTTACTCAGCAAGCACAACTTTGTGTTTTTTTCTTGAATAAAGAATTCCTTACACCGATTGCCAGTCAAAAAAATATTCAGTAAGAACTTCTTGTGCAGAGAAGCCCTCAGAGCACAGGGCCAAGTGTCCTGGGCTGGATATTGCTGGGATAACCTAAGTATCCCACTGCCTGCACCACACTCCCCCAGAACTTGCTCTTCCCGGGTCCCTTGTGTTTCAAGCAGCAAGAGGCCGTGCTTGTCCCTCCTCTCTGGAGGGACAGGTGGCAGAGGGTGCCCCATTCCACAGCACAACCAGGAGGCACGTGCTGTCCCCCACACTGAAACATGAGCCACAGCAACCCCCTCCTGCTGCAAAGGCTGTGACAAAGAGATTCCCTCAGCCCAGGAAAGGCCAAGGATCTCCCCTGCAATGTAGCACAGGGTACATGCACCAGCACATGCCTCCTGCAACCAGCTGGTTTTGCTGCATCCTTGCTGCTGCCCTGCTGCCCTGCACCTAAGCCCTCACTCAACAGCAAGAGTTCTCTGCAATACAGAGGCACAGGGAGATGGGAACAGGGGTTATGGTCACTTCATCACATGTTGTTTCTAATTCCTGCTTGGGGTGAAGCCCTTTCCCTGCTCTAAGATGGGGTCCCTCCCAAGGAAGGCAGTTCCCCACAAACACCTCCAACACAAGTCCTTCCCACAGGCTGCAGTTCTTCAGGAACTGCTGCAGCGTGGGTCCCTTTCCAGAGGCTTTCAGGGACAGACTGCTCCTGCATGGGTCCCCTGCAGGGTCACAAGTCTTGCCAGTAAACCTGCCCCAGCAAAGGCTTCACTCTCCAAGGGTCCACAGGTCCTGCCAGGACTTCCTACAGGGTCACAGCCTTCTTCCAGGTTTCCACTTGCTCTGACATGGGGTTCTCCATGTACTATAAGTGGGTGTCTGCTCCCCTGTGTCCCTCTGAATCTCAGCTCCAGCACCTGTAGCACCTCCTCCCATTCTTCTTCACCAACCCTGGTGTTTGCGTAACTGTTTCTCTCACATATTCTCACTCCTCTCTTCTCCGGCCACAATTAGTTCTGCACAATAATTTTTTCCCCTTCTTAAGTCACACACAGTACTAATGGCTATTAGACAAGAAGATAATTAAATAATTTCATGCAACATGAACAAATCCTGTGATTATTTTATGATGGGGCTGTAAGACCCATCACCACCAGTAATTATAAGATTTGTCAATATTGCTATGTTTTTCACTGCAAAATTGTTTTTTTCTGGAATCTAGCACAACCTTGCTACAGCTACATTTGTGAACATTTGCAAGGATCAGCTTGGAGTTCCCCCACTCTTGCTGTAAGCAGGACTGGGCAGAGCAGCTTGGGAGCTGGCAGAGAACTAAACAGGAGCTCTGACTGCAAAACTCTACATGCAGTGAGAACTTCTTCTGTCCCACCCCACACACTGACCCACTAAATGAGTTCTGACTGTCGGTGTAAGGACTGTGTGCTGCTCTTCCACCCTCAGAGTGAGAGAGGCACAACACCCAGCTTGAGGAACTAGAGTGTCTGTACTTCCAGCTCTAAAATACTTGCTTAAGTGCTTTAGTGAGCTGCTGGAGCAGAGCAAAGCAGCCTTCATGCTGCTTAGCACCTGACCTGACTGGTTTTTCTGATTTTATTGTATCCCTTTTACAGAATCATTGATATTTCACACTTGTTTTTTTCACAGTCCTGAAACTGTCTATGCACTCCTGGTGATTTACTGCATGTGATTTCCTCCCATTTATTTGCTCCTCAGCTTTTTATTTCAAAGGTTTGAAAAGCTCTCAAAAGAATCTGCCAGAAATGTACAGCGTTTGAGTGAAAAGTATATTATAGTTCATACAAATCATTCACACAGGCCAGCACAGTCTGTCTAAGAATGCAGAGCTTTTAAACTTTATAAGGCAGCATGATTGCCTTGACAGTACAAATCAGAAAGCAAAAACCTCTGTGGTAGCACAGGCTGTTTTAGTACAGATTCCAATATTCCAATAAATGCTTTACTTTACACATACAGTTTAAAGCAATTTTATGCAGCATTTCTGACAGAAAACTATTATATTCCAGCTTCTTCAATGAGCTCAAGCATTTTCTCACTTATTTTAGACTGAGGTTGTTTTTGATGGGGGTTTATAGAAGAGTTACACATGTGCAAGAGCAAAGACACACAGATCTGCTTACATACAATGTCCTCAACCTCCTGCCAGGAATATTTCCCTGTGCCTGTGCTCAGCTGTGCTAAAAGCATCCTGGAGAGGACCAAGCTGAAGCACACTTATGACAATTGCTCAGCCCTGAGCCATTCCTCAGACAGGCCGTGATTAATTCATGGTTGCTATCTCAGAGCAGCAGCAGTGTATTAACAGCACCACTGAGCAGGCTGCCTTCCTGCTCAAACACAAAACCCTCTCCCAGAAGCTGGGCTCACTGGCAGAGTCTGAGGACTGGCAACTACAAACAAGAGGAGCTGGTCAGCAAATCCTTTCTCCCAGCCTGTGTCCCTTCACAGCCTTCCACTTTTCCTTGCCATAGGCAATGGCAGTGGCAGCCACGGGTGCTCTCTAAGGCTGCACTCTACCTGAGTGCTTAGCAAAGAAAAACACCTCAGGCAGTTTCCTTCCTTTCTCCCAGTGTCAGGGCATCCAGCAGAGCACATTACAGGAGAAATACAGGTAAATTTTGGGTTCAATTCAGTTGGGTTCAATTCAACTCTCTCAGGAAAGGTAATCCTCTGACCTCCTAAGCCAAGCACTCCAAGTTTTAATTTCTAATATCATAAAAGCCAGTTCCTTTAGAGGCATAGTGCTCTCTGCTCTCAGCAGATTTAGATGAAGCAGATACTATCTGTTAGAGACAATAAGAGCAAGAGGAATGCAAGGAGAAAAAAAGAATACAAGAAGCAAGATGAAAAGGACCTGGAAGGACACAGAGATGGAAAGAGATGATGTGGTGAGGTTATGGGGAGAGAAACAATTTATAAAAGAGGAAAAGAAAATAAAAACAATAGGCCAAAGACTTAATGAAATAAAGGAATAGTGGAAAAATAAACCAAAAATAAAATCTGCCCACACATACTCAAAATAATTCAGTGTCTGCAGACTTAGTAACTGAGAAATTAAATCACTGAGAACATTCTCAAGAATTTCCTATGTGGCTTGGTAGCTAATGCAAACATTCAGGAGCCACCTCTCCAGTCACAGGGAATACTTTTTATTTACTAAAATTAAGGCTTTTACTGTAAGTTTCCCTAAAAGATCTGTTGACTCATATCCACCCATGAAACTGTTCAGATCATCCTGAGTTCAAATGTCTTCGGAGGAAACAGGTAGAAACTCTGTAGATTACAGTAGTAAGAAGAGGGAGAAAGCACAGGAGAAGGAGAATGGGGAAAAGCTTAAGAAATCAGTGGGAGAAAAAATTAGGAGATGTAAAGACGGTAAATATGGAGCACAGCTTTAAAAAAGCATAGTGCAAGTAATAAAGCAAAATAAACATAAAGTCATTAAAAGGGCATTAGAAAGGCATAAAAACTTGAAAGAAAAATATAAAGAGGAAAGACATTATGGAAAATACAAGTCAAGCTGAAATTCTGAAATTATTCTGACATACTAAAGAGTTTGAACACCTCACCAGTGCTCCCCAAGTATAACTTCTATTCCTCTGTGAGATGCCCACATTGCATGAAGCAGACAACCACATCCAGGTGGGCACAAAGCCACTTAAACTGGATTACAGAGGAAATCTATGAAACTCCTCTAATACTGAATCTTAACCCACAACTGTGTTTCTCTGTGTGCTTTTAACTCAGTAAAAATGAATCCCAGCTCTCACCTCAATCACAACAGTTACATTATTTACTTCAATGGCATTTTTCCTTATTTCCAGCAATACTAGAGATTTTTAATTGTTCTCTATTGTGCTCTTTTTCTAGACAGTTATAGCTCAGACAGCAAAATGAAGAACAAGCTCTGCAATGTAATATACTAGAGAAAACACTCCTCTTCTCCATCTCAAATTAGAATGCTCTTGCTGAGGACCTTGAAATGGACTTACAGACAGCCAAAGTCAGGACTTTCCACACCACCCTGTGGGAGCTCAGATAGAAGCAATTATGGATCAATTGGAAAAACACGCAAATATTATGTGCAAGACAACACATGACATCCCATAACCACTAATACATCACTTGGCCCCAGACTGAGGTATGAATTCTCTCTTCTCTACCTTTAACAGAGGCCTCTGAAATCAGAAAGCACACACAGGAACCCAGGGATTAAAACTGCTGAGCTGGTCCAGTTTTTGCAGCTGTTAATCCAGCAGAGGAACAGGAGAAAACATTTTGCACAACCTTCAAAATTCCCCTGATAGCAGAGAGAGGGCAGGTCCAGATGCCTTGCATAAAATGAGTATTACCAACAGAATTTAGTGTGTTTATATCCATGTTGTTTTTCCCATTTCCTCATCCACCAATACCTCTTGATCAAAGGAGGTTGAGTGGCTGCCAGCAGAAGGCTTGGCTGGGTCCCATGGTCCTGTAACATCAGTTTCTTGAGAAGCTTATAATCCTGGTGTCTTACCAGGATACAGGGCAACCATGACCCCTTCAAAAATGCCTTCTTCTTGCACCATATGGGGGCTCTCAGCAGCAGAAATACTTAGGAGCCTTTGTAAAACACAGATTGCGACTGAAACATCCAGAATGCCTAAAAGGCTCTTAATGTGTCCAAGCACCTTCAGCACAGTGCTGAGCCATGGACCCGAGGACCACAATGACCCTGCTCACCCTGCACAGCCACCACAGTACCAAAGCAACCTCAGAAGTCCTGCTCTGGCCCCAAGGGGAAATCATGGGATAAATACCTGACATGCAGTTTCTTCCTTGGCTTTTTGCTCAGCCTGGGGAAGAGCTCTGCAGGGGCCAGGAAGGGTTCCTCCTGCAGTGCCCCTCCACCTGCCTGGGAGGGCACAGAGAGGAAGGTGCACACGAGAGCACATGGACCAAGCTCTGGTCATCAAGCAAGACCTAAAGCAGACTGGCTTTAGCCTCAGGGTTGGTTGTATGTGTGTGTGTGCCTTTGTATCTGCACCTAAGGACCCACCAAGAGGAGGAGGGTAGAAAGGGGCCTGGACATTCATGCACACTAATTAACACAAGATACCAGCATTTTTTTGATTCTGTTGTTCTACTCTATCTGAGAAAATTATGGAAAAATGAAACTATGAAGCTGGTCAAAACCTGCTGAGGAAATAATTTTCTTTAGAAAATGGTATTTTCTGAAAATAGAAGTGTATCCAACAGGTATTAATATTGTTTCATATCTGAAACTATGTCTAATTCTATTTAATTTTGATTAAAATCCTTCTTATAAATTTCCAAAAATTGACATTTGCAAAAACGTCAATATTAAAATGTTCGTGTATAATTTCCTGAAATGTCTTGCATATTCCCACTTACTGAAATATTTCTGCCTCAACTATGTGCAGTGATGCAGGGAACAGAAAAATAACATGGATACCGGGCATCTGGAAGAACAGATGGTGGAATGATCCAGCTGATGGGAGGAAAGGTGAGCAGCCCTTGTTCCCTTTCCTCAGCTCAGTTCTGCAGGTGCCCTGTGCTGCTGCAGGCCCATGTGGTGTGGGAAGGCTGCACAACCCCACTCCTGCTGCAGTGTGAAAGGCCAGACAAAGCACAACTGCTCTGAAAAACTAAAGGGTCAGCAAGGACACCTCATGTTGCCCACTCTTCAATCATCTCTAGGTTAAATACATTCAATTTCTCAAATGTTTCTGGGAGAAGTCTAACCTTGCAAGCTGGCTTGGGATGTGAAACCTAAGCTGAGTACTTCCAAGATATTCCCTTCCACCGAAAAAGACACTATTTTTTCCATTCCAGCAACACCTTTCTTAATGGAAAGTAATCTCACTTCCCTCTAAGAGCAGCCCTCTATGAAATTGAGGTATTTGCACACAGTGCTCCAAAGATTACAAGAGATTTTTAATTTTAGCACAGGTTTTTGCTTATTTGTTTATTTGTGGAGGTGGATTTTGTAAGTAGCAGTTTTGCTCTCTGACTAAGATTCACTCTTAAATGTCAGGACACAACCACAGAAGAAAACAATGCTTTAGAAAATACTAACTCAATTCGTCTAAAAACCTGTGCAGCATCATCTTAAGACAGAGAGTAAATATAACCTAATGTAATCTGAAGTCTTAAAAAACCCTTTCTTTGCCATTAAGGGTGAAAAACAACATTTCAGTGTCATTCATGGTTGTTTTTTCAATATTCCCTGAGTGTTGAATCCAGCTCCTTAAAACTCCTGCTATGGAGCAGGCAGGCATGAGCCAGCTGAAAGTCATCTGCAGCAATCTTCTGTCCCGCTGCCTTATTTTTGTTCGAGTTTTGTGAGGCTGGTTTTTTTTTAGCATGAGATTTCAACGGAACTGAAAATATCTCATAGCACAAACTCTGCAGCATGCTGTGAGTAATTTACAGCTGCCAAAACCATCTAAATCAAATCCCATGAGGGATTCTTCTTTCTTCAACCCATGCACGTTAGAAAACAAAAATGGCCAGCAGCCATTCTCCTTCTCCTCCTCCTCTTTCACTGAGCAGATTCCTGCAGCTGGAGCAGTGTCATTAGAAGCTGTGCTTATGGACTCCAGGACAGAACAGAAACTTGGTGCAGTTTACAGCAAGCCGTTCAATTCATAACAACCGCTTCATCTTTTATTTTCTTTTTTTTTTTTTTTTCTTTTTTGTGAAGTGAGAGAATTTCAGAGGCAAACACTGTGGTCTGGATTCTGAGCACTGCAGAGTGTGCTGGCCATACAATTATTTGTAATTGTAGTTCATCTGACTGCATCCAAAGGCAGTCAGACATAAAATAGGATTTAATATCTAGCCAGTGTTGTGTCTGTATGCATTTGAGATTGCATTTTTTAGGGCAAACACTCAGAATTCGAAAAAATACCATGCAAAGTAAATACTCATGCAGAACAATTCAGGTTTTCCTCCAAAAATACCACAGGCAGATTTGAAAAACGTATCCCTTGATTTATTCATTGGGGAAGTTGGTTTTGAAGAGGGTTTTTTCCCTCATTTTTAGATTTTTAACCTTCAAAGAGAAGATTCAGGGCTATGCATGAGGGCTAGAGCATACAAGGTAGGGAGTTCACCTTTCATAAAACACTGGAGAACACCTGGATGAGAACCAGAAAAAGACAAAGTGTTGGATTAAGTCCTTGGACATACAGAAGACAGAGAAAACAACTGTTAGCCAGGCTGACAAAACACTGCTTGAGGTATGTTACCGAATAGAAAGAGCAAATCAGAGTGGAAAATGAGCAGAAAGAATGCTATGAGAGATATTCAGAAAGAGAAATTTGATTGCAAAGGGACTTGGTGAATTGTAAATGTCATGTTTCATTACTGGTGGCCAAAGATCCCCGCCCAGTATCGTCACTGGCCTTGCTCAGTGCAAAGGAGCCAAAGGCAGACGTGCACAACCCAGACCTGCACGGGGCCCTCTGGAAATGCAGATGGAGGTGGCAAGGAGGGTAACAGAGACATTGCTGCTCACAGGCAGATGCTGTGTGGTACAAAAGAGACTGTGGGGCCTGTGTGGAGAAGGTTCAAAGCAGTTCCCAAGGTTTCCTTCCCCCCACTCCGCCCAGCCCACTTCCCTGCCTACCGCTTGACCTGGCTGCTCAGAGCAGGAACTGAAGTCTGGGCTTAGCTGCACATTTAGTTACTCTACAGTAGTTATTCCAGATAGCTTTTGCTCCTGTTAAATGCCAATTATAGCTCTTCTGTGAACACTGGCAAAATATGTTGTGTTCTGAAAATCTGTGTGGGCAATATACTGCAGAGCCTGGCTACTAATTCCTAGTTTTCCATTTTTTCCAGCGTTACAGTGTTTTCCCCAGCTCTAATGCAGTAGGCAGGCTCTCCTTTGATTTTTTGCCTCTTCTGGAGGACAGAAAGGTTCCAGTGTTTAACTTTGTCTTGGAAGGCTGAAGGAGTGAAGCTGTGCTCCTCTGGTAGAACAGTGTGTGATAGTCCATTCACTTAACACTTCTCATCCCTCACCAAAGCCTCAGAAAATACGGGCTCATCTTTCGCTGCACAATGCAAATCTGTTAACATGAGATGCTGGCTGGGTTTCTGTGTGGGATGATTCCCATAACCAGGTCCTATGGTCTGCTCCACAACAAAATGCAAACTAGATTGGTTTGGTTTCTTTTAAAGAAACTTCTCATTGTCTTCAGTGTCCCGCAGGCCAAAAGCAATTTTCTCCAACATTCTTTGTACCACCGCCTGCACAGTTTGTGGTAGAAGTTCATATATTTGTAAGGTCCTATTCAGAGATATTTTCAGCACACCAGAAAATGAAAAACATTTTTTAACAGATGAGGAAAAAATTAGCAACATATTAGCTAGAACTGACTTCCAATTTAGAGCCATCAGAATCCACTGCTATAGTTAGTACAGAAAACGTTTCCAGTTCAGGTTTGGGTTTGCTCAGTAATTCATTTCTACAAAGTCACTGTGACCTGAACTATGCCTTCCTGATGTTTCTCTTATGCAGAAGTAGTTTTGCTCTTCAATTTTCCCAGCCCCCAGGTTTCCACTATTTTTATGATTACATCATTTTTCTTTCCCTGTTGACCTTTTTTTTAGTGTGAAAACTGTACAGTGGTTTTCATGCGTCCTTTATCAGGACAGTTAATTTCCAAGTGCACTCTGCAGAATGTCTCATTTAACCTCCTCCCTCCAGCTCTGTGTGAATAGATTCCCATCTTGCATATATTAGCCCCTCTTTTATCACAGAAGCTTGTCTGGGTGTTGTCTATGTTTGAAGAACTCCTTCTTTAGCTTTAGAAAGATTCTACTAGAAAGAATTATTTAAGCAATGATACTAAGCAAGCCAGCACTAAACCTTGCTGTGGCCTCTTCAAGCTAGGTAAAGGGTATATTATTTCACTTCAGCTGAAGTAATCTTACTTTTTAAGACAATCTTAAGAAAACTGAAAAAATATCCATGCTGCTTTAAAATTGCTACCTTTACAGGAATTCTTCAAGGCACTACTTACACAGAGATATTCAGGAAAACTATACTAAACCAACGAAGCTGGTAATTTAAAGTGGATTTTCTAAAATGCTAAAAGGTACTTAAGAGGAAATCCCTACTGAGAATTAAGATGACACTGACCTGATTTCATTTACTTCATTTCTAAAAAATAAATACCCAGGATTTACATGTAAATTAGCTAATGCTTTCTCAGGGGAAAAAATCTCAGAAAATCCACTTGTTCCTCTATATTTCACTGTTCTGTGCAAATGCAAATGTATGTATATTCAAATGCCTTGACACATATCCAATTCAAACCAAAGAAAGCAAGAGCAGCTCTGATACCACCCATTTTCTCCTTCTCCAGTTCTTGCCTTCTCCTAGAAAAAGGGAAATGCTGCTGCATCTTCCCAAGTACCTTCCCATGCCACAGTAAAGGAATTGTAGGGCTGGAGTCTGCCCACCAAAGCAGGGAGTTTGTGGGACAAGCCTAGAGAAACCTTAAGTGATCATGGTGTTAATTTGTACCAAATCTGAGTGGAATGGAAATATTTCTCTGCAAAATGTCCAGTTCTTGTTCTATCCTACAGGTCTGCAGGAAAGGAAGGAGATTTCTGATTTAGGATTAGAGATAATGGTGCTACCTATTTATTTATACAATATGATATTTCACACAGTAACACACCAACATTTTGAACCATAACTCTATTCTGTGTATTATGCAAGTTTTGATCTTTTTACAGCAGGCATACCTGGAAAACCTCACTTCACTCATGATCTCCGCTACATGCACCAGGCATTTTGCACTTGAATTTGTCTCCCTGGTTTTTAATTACTAGAACCAAAAATTCACCTTTGGTCTCCTCTTCATTTGTTGGTATTTATCTTTTCTCTCTACACTGAGTAGTTGCAATTTTTCTGTCTCTCAGCCTCTGTAGCCTTGTATTTAAAAAATAATTTAGGATGACCAATTTTTTTTTGAGGGGGATTGAGCAGAAGTTAACATTCATCCTTCAGGTGGTTGTTGGTTGTAAGTGAACGTTCCCCCTATTTCTTCCTTTACCCTGTTATTTTCTTCTTACACTGACCTGAAGAAAAATGATTCCCTCCCACAAAAGTTTAAGTGTATGCCATTGTACCAGTACCCTGATTCCCAGCTGTGGGTGGGAAGAGCGGGCTGAGGAAGAATTCAAACATATGGAAATGATGTTTTGTTCTGTGAACTGAGCAAACACCAGGATCTCCTCCAGAGACCAAAGATGGAGGCAGCACCCTGAAATAAAACAGCAGTGGCCTGGTAGCCTCCAGCCCAGGGCACAGGAGCAAATGGTGGAAGCCCTGTGCTGCACGAACGAGAGCAGGGCGAGACCGCCCCGGCCCGAAGCAGCTGCAATTCTAATATTACAGCAAACTATCAGCACACACCAAGGCTTCCTGAGAGCAGGTGGGAGTGCTTCCATCGAGATAATCGCTTTCATAAAAATAGTTTGCTTGGTGGGGGCAGAAGATTAGCACTTTTTGTGGTTAACAGTTTAAGGGTCAAATTGTGTTCTCAAGCCTGACCCCAAAGCTGATTAAAGGTCCACGGGTATTTGTATTTCGAAACAACCCATTTCAGTGTCCCAACACAATTTTGGAGTAAGGGTCCATAGGAACACAAAATAAGCAGGAAGCAATGAGCAAAGGAGACAATTTTGACAGAGTTTTAAATTATCTGAATAAGTCAAGCCAAAACCAGCAAGAAAGTCTGCATTACTAAGTGCTAAAAGTATCAGGGATTTACAGGCATAACACTTTTCATCAGAAACCAGCAATAAATATTTGCTTGTAGCCTATAAAACTAAGAATGTTGAATTATTAAGATCAATGCATTCAGAAACATTAATATAAATACAAAATAACAATTACTCATGTCTAGGTCTCAGAAGTAAGACAGCAACATGTAAGAAAGCTGAAGAACATTTATATTTATTAGTAACAGAGGAGGAAGCTACATAAATTCAGATCAGCCCCCTAGGAGTGAGCATATTCCACTTGGCAGGCCAAGGCCACTTGTGCATAGCAATTCTGAGACACTTGGCTGAAGAGATCTCTGACCTGCTGTGATGCTCTTGAATGTTTGCTGGGAATGTAGGGGAACACTGAAAGGCTAGAACGGTGTCAGTGTTAAGTGGATGGGATGAACAGAGGAGCTCTGCTGACAAGTCTTGGTATTTCTTCTGGGCAAGAAAAACGCAGAAGTCGGGAAGCGATCCCATTCATAAAAAAAGCCAAAGAATAAAGATATAAATAAAGCCATACCATATATTTCAATGGAACATAAATCTTGTTAAACAGGGCATGCTAAAGCAGGCAAATGCAAAGTTGTGCATTTAGGAACAAAGACTGGGAGCCAAACCAACAAACTGAGGCTTGTGTTTTGAACAGCGGTGTGCCTGAAAAGGGATAAGGTGTCACAGTGACTAGAACACCATGTGAGCTTCCAGTGTAATGCTCTGGAAAAAACAAGTAACTCTGTTTAAACTGGGGAGTATTGAGTGGGACTTGAATTAGTTTAAATCTAGGTTTTCAAGGCTTTTAAGGAAGAGGTACTACTACTGGACTACTGTGTATAGTCCTGTGCATATATTTTCTAAAGAATGGTTAAAAGTTCAATGGGATAGAGAAAAGAAACAGCAAAATTACTTCTGATTTTGAGGAAAATGTGTTTCAGAGGAAGATGCAAGGAGCTGTGCCTGCTTCATATACCAAAGGAAGATGGGGTGAGTTTATTACAATGCAGGAATATGCTTACAGTATAAAACATGAAATATAAGACAATTCTTTCATTTCCTGGAGGAAGGCCTGACAAGAACCAATACAGGAAGCTGAAGCTCCTTTCTGAGGGAAAGAAGACACATGTTCCTAGCTGCGGGATATCTCCTGCTGCAGGTGGCACTGAATTCTGCTTCTGAATCTTTCAGAGGAAGCCTATTTCCTTTTCTAGAAGATATTCTTTAGCCAGATAATAAGTTGACTGAGTAAGACGCTGCAATCTCAGGTAGATGGAAAGGTAATGAGGCAATCTAAGAGACTCTTTGGTCTTTAAACTCCATATATCTAAACTGCTGTTCCTCATCACAAATAGAAGGTTAGCAGGTCTCTCTGGATTTTTATCGAAGTAAGCAAAAATGTTGTTATTTCAAAAACTATTCCTTACCCCACACCAGGATACATAAATCTATAGGCATCTCAGGTGATCCCAATAATTAACTCTTTTAGTCCTTGTGTTGATTGAACTTCAAGGCTTCTTTATTAAAGCATTGAAAAGGAAAAAGGTTTGTCTTTGGATAATGATGATGCTGACTTCAAGGGGGTTTCACAGCCCCTTTTCTGTGTGACCCTCTTAATATTTAAATAAATAAATAGAAGCTCAATATGTGTCTTTTCCCTATCATATGATAGCAAATGTAAAAACAGTGAATACCACTTTACATTGTAAAACAAAATACAAGCTGTTAATGTTATTCATTGGTAGAAAACTGTAAAACACTATAGCTAATCAGTGTAACATGAAGAAAATCCTACAAAAGACCCATCAGAAGGATATTCAGTCTGATCCTTGTGGTTTACAGCATATCCCTACTGCTAGTGGAAAAGGTGATCTGCAGTGTTAAAGTACAAATACTTATATTTGTATTTATTTAAAAAAAGTCACTATTAGGAAGTTATCAAAGCTAGAAAGCCAAAGGCACTCACAAAGCTTCACTGCAAAGAGGATGCAGACATCACAGGAGGGATCAGTTAGTTGCCCTACTCAGCTCCTCTGAGCTTCAAAACTAATTGAGCTTCAGAAGCAATTTGAATCAAAATTAAAACTGAAAAAAAAAAAAGAAAAAAGAAAAAAAAAGAGAGAGGTAAAGCAACTTGCTTTTTCTCCAGCGCAGATGGGCCAAATTCCATAATGCTGAATTCCATCAATCCCTTCACTTTCCCTGCTAGTGGCAGGAATCCAGAGGATCTCTTTTGACAGGAGAGGTATTATGAGGAGTATCACCTGCACCCACTTCCACACTAAGCAGCTCTCCAATAGATGGATGTGACAGAAAATCTGCAGCAAAGCCTGTGACAGTAATCTAATGTTTGCATTAGGTTCTGAATTAGGTTTCTTTGCTATTTCCTTTTGCATCCTGGATTGTTAACTTTTCTAGCCTATCCTATATATGCCTCTGTAGCTCAAAAGGAAAGAACAGGGAGAGGTATTTCTGTTTCCACATTTGTCATGCTTTACATCTTGCAGTGTTTATGGCTTTGATGTGACTTTTTAAGGAAAAGCTTATACTGGGCTTTGTGAGGGCAAATTTGCCACATTTTCCCACTTCATGATTTCAACCAAACTTACTCCAGAAGTTCTGGTTTTAATATCCTAATGCATTTTTTCAGTTCAGAATCACAGAAAAATCAATACACAGGAAAGCAACACCCTCAGACTATACAGAGTTCCCCTGTTAAATTACCGTCTTCAAGCTCTCTTGATCAGGTCTGATTTCCTCTTTAAAGCCCTTTAAAATCTCTTATGAGCCCTGGATATCATTGTAGAGCATATCCTGCTTTCAAACATGCTTTCACAACTGCTCCCAGTTTCAAGAGACTTAATAACAAGCAGCACTTCCCCCGTCTGGGCAGCAGAAATCTCTCCAGCGAGGCAGGGTGCCTTCCTTGCCTTGACTTTCAAAGAGAGCAAAAGCTTTAGGGACACCCAAAGACTTCTGTGCTGCCAAGTTACCCTGGCTGGTGAGGCCCCCTCCATATGTAAGAAATAAAACTCCTGGTGGACACCATTGTCTTGGCAGTGGGTGCACGACATGCACGGCACCGTCTTGAACAGAACCATCTTGAGCATCGCAGCTCGGGTCCAGGCAGTGCTTTAAACCTTATCCTTCTTTTGATTGGAGTGACTCACACAGATTGGCAGGCAAACAGTTGCTTTTTGTGTAGGCTCTCAGGGATGATAGTAATTAACCCCCCTGGCCAGGCCAGCAGAGTTTTTAAGATAATTATGTCCTCCCTTCCCTGCTCTCCCAGTATCTCTCTGATGCAAATGCTCCCATTTTAGTGATCAGTACCTTCTATTAATGAGTAATTTCTGTCACTTGAAGTCACATTTGTGTTCCAAAGGACACAGGACACAGCAGTCCTGGGAGGCCCAGAAGGCTGGCAGTAAGTTATTTAAAACAGGAAAAATTCAGAATGGCTAACGTCAATGAAAGTTAGGGCAGTGGTATAGTATAAAACACATAGCGAGAAAGTAAAGTGAGGGTATCATGAAGCCTGAAAAGTTATCTGAGATTTTGTCATCTCCTCTATCAATAAAAGGGGATACTGGATATTGCAACAGGCAGCACTGAACTGTTTATGAAAGCATCAGCTGAAAGGGCTAGAATAAAATCTTGTAAGTTTTATTGTTGGAAAAGCAACAGCTGGAATACCAACAGAGCAGAAGAATCGATTCATATGATGTCTTTAACTATTAAATGATTGACCAGCTTAGATCAACAAATTTTGTAAACAATTTTTAAAAATTTAAAACTAATAACACAACTTGCAATTAGAAGATCCTCTGCAGACCAACAATGAAAGCTTCTTGAGCTGCAATTTGAGAATATACGCCATACTGCTTGTCAGTCTACCAGGAGAAGACGTGGCAGTTTTATTAGACAAATACCTCCTTTTCATCCTAAAAGCTTGGTGTTTGAAGATGGCAGATATATTCTGATCAAAGGTTTCTAAAATGGTAACTTGAAAGAGTACATACTCCACACTGTTCCATACAGGAACAAGCTTCTTTCATATAACTTCCCCTTTTTTTAAAGAATTTTCCATAAAGTTTAGGACAGAAGAGAAAATTGTAGTCAGTTCACAAATCCAGCCCTTGGCAGAGGAAAGTGATCAGGATTTTAAAGCCAATCTTTGAAGCTTGTTAGATGCTGGTAATGTTCAAGAGGTGGTAAGGTCTTAACTTGGGGGATGCTCTTACTGTTGTCAGCCATGTGATGCAAATTCAGGCACTGATGTGTCTCCTACCAAAGTTAGCTAAAAAAACCCCAGTAAACTCATTGGCACAAGAAACCTCTGCAGGTTGCTTGAAAGGTGAGGATAAACAGCAAAGGTACTGGTAAAGATTTCCATCTTAAAAAATCAAGAATCAGTGAAGGAAAGTCCTGGTGAATCCCTTTCAGTCTGAGATAAACAGAAAGTTACTTGAAGATTTTGTTAAAATATGCATAAACACACAGGGATTGGAGAATTGGATTTCCTGTAAGTCTGTTAAACAGAACCAACTCAAAAATGCATAAGCCAAAGTATTATGTAAGGGAAAGATGGTGGGCAGGCTTTTGAAAGCAGATAATATGGCAGTTTCTTCAAAAGAGACAGCAAAGGACATATGGTAACATGCTGAGAAGAGATGTTGGGTGATTTGAGACCAAAAGGTTTTATATATTGCTCAACTTTCCAAAAGCCAACAATTTTTAAACTCCTTTAGGGGCTTCTTTCCCACAGAACCACAAAACAAAAATAAAAATAAATACATATAAATGCATATCTATATATGTATGTATATATATGTGTGTGTGTGTGTGTGTGTGTGACTACACTGAGAGTTCTTGGATAACACACTTCAAAGGAGAAAGTGAGTACTATCATAGGTAGTCTGAATGTAAATAAGGCAGCAGGAACAGATGGGTTTATGATCAAATATGGTGTGCTTAAATTTATTTATCTAGATTCTGCTCAATAAAACAGTATTTTCTGTTTGAGAGGTAAAATAAGTGAAATATTAAAGCCCAGAAAATTTCAAAGCTTGAAAATTGTGCAGGTTGGGCTTCTTATCTCTGGATGTAGAAATACCTAAGCAACAGAACTTTACAGTCATGACAGAAGCAATATGATTTTGAAGAACCGTCAAGGACTGGCCCTTGTGCTCTGTCAAGGTCCTACAGCTCATCTGCTTGTGGATTGTAGGATTGAATGTCTTCAAGGGGAAGACAGTTGATGAGGTCCTGCTGACAGCTGGCAGCTGTTCATTTTGGCCATGAGAAATTAAGGAGGATTCTCAAAATTGAGCAAGTGCGGGACAGATCAGAGGCAGGACACGCAATAACTCTCTGGGAAGCATTGAGCTCAGGATGCCTCATACTGCTCAGCTTCCACACTAAAAATTGTTAGATAAGAGAAAAGGAAGGTTAGATTTCTGTGTTCTCATCAAATTAAAAAAAATAAAGCCTAGAAACTACTATGGATTAAAGATTCAATGAAATACCTGCGTGTCTCAAGTCCTCAGAAACTTTAAGAAATGAAGTAAGAACAGAGATTTCTCAGATGGACTAAAAAAAAATTGTGAAAAAGAACATATTCTCTCACATTCTTTTCCCATTTCACCACATACTCGTGTGTGTACCAGACAGCACTTTAAAGACTTGAAAAGCTGTTGTCATTAATTTCATCTGGCAATAGACAGAGCCAAAAACAAACAGTTCCATACTATTAAGGCCTCCCACCATGAGAAATCTTACAGGGCTGAAAGGGTAGCACATTTTTACAGAGCTCAGCTGAAATAAGAAACTCAGCTGAAGGATGCTTTATACTTGAGGACAAAGCCATATTTGTAGACTAATACAGAATGAAAATGGTGTGAGAAAATTTCTGAGTACTGCATAAGAAAGGGATTAAGAAAGGAAAAAAAGTTAAAATTAAAGCCACTTCTTTACTTGGTTTTCCTTGAATATATAGGAAAATACTCTTTTCCCTTCATCTTTCTCTCTTTGCCATCTGGGTTAAAAATAAAGAATCCTTCACTCAATCCAATTAATATTTCTCTTTGCATTATGACAGCTGTCATCCATTTAGATTAACCCTTTTGGAGGTGGATATCAAACACTATTTAAAAATTCGTGATAATAAATCAAGAAGTCCTCTCTCCTATCAGCAATAGCAATCAGCAGTAATCACATACAAGCTCTCATCTGACCTTTTTGCATTTTGGAGCAACTGATGTGGATGAACTCAAGAAAAAATGGAATAATTTCTAAAACATATGTAATTTTAAAGAGAAATAGATACCTCAGCATAGGGAATAAAAGAGAGAATACCTATGCTACTCATCTGCCAGGCATGATTTGGTCAAAACCAACTTCAATAAAATAATATTTCTACCTATGTATCTGGCTCTGTGGAAATCCAGTGTATATTCTGTGTGGTGACTTTTCCTCCTGGAGAACCTCTTGAGATGCAAGCTGCTTTCCTGCCAGCCTGGTTGTGCCAGGGACCTGGGATGACAGAAATGTTCTCAGTGGACTTGGCAATAGCCCTGGTCCTTGTAGGATCCCCTTGGATCTGCTGTGCTGCCCACTGCCTGCCCCTCTTGTAGAGTTGGGGCAGAAGGAAGAGAGGATATCCCTCTTGCTGTGACACCCTGCATGTGGAATGATCAAACCTGGAAGATATCAAGTCTCATCCTTGAACCACCTTCTCCTTTCCTCCTTAAAGCTTGCTAATCCTGGGACACCTTGGCACTAGATGGACAAGCCCATCAGTTAACACTTCTACAAATTAGTCAGAAGGTGAAAAAGTGTCTTTAAATCTAAGTTCTATTCTTTACTCACACAGAAGGCAGAAATTCAACAGGGACTAAGACCAAATTCCTAGTCATTATATTTTTTATCAGTACTATTGATTATTTACATATTGCACATACACTATTCACATACTACTTTTGTTTAAGTTTCACTGGCATAATACTTTCATTAAGTGAAATGTATCATGTTAATGCTCTTGTGAATCTTGAATTTCTTGTTTTGTACTTTCTGCATGTTCCAGCTTTGTTTGGGCTGGGGTTTTTTAATTGTCTAAACAGAAAATCATCTTTCATTTTGGTTTTGGGGGTTTTTTTTATTTATTTAATTGAAGGTAAATAGCTTAGGAAGGGCCTGGCCTCATGATCATGTGCCAGACAGCATCTGGGGAGAATTATCAGCAGTAAGATTCCTGTAGACAAGATAGTCTAAGAGAATGAGCATGGTGAGTTTTCTAGGGAAAAGCAAAGAAACAGGATTCTGAAACAAAAGAGAGAAGCTGGATACTTGGAAAAGAGATAGTAAAACATCAACTGAACAGAAATTAGCTGAAAGCAGCCAGGAATAAGCAAGAAGGAGCATGGTTGATGTATCCAAACAAACTGTTCTTTCTTCCTACTCAGGCAGATACATACCTGACAGAAAAGGTATCTCTAGACAGGCTTCTCTCTATGCTTTTCATCCCAGTTTGCTTCTCTGCAAAACCCAGAGTGACCAGGAGAAATCCTACAGTGTCTTAACAGACCAAGGAAGTAAAAGGCTACGGATGTGTGAGATCAAATTCAAGCCTTGAGCCCATGCCTCAAGCTCTCATAGATTACTGACAGGCAGTCACTGGCACACAGCAAAGGTGCAGACCAGCCTGACCTCTGTATGGTTTGCACTGTGCAATTCTTACCTTCATTGAAACAAAGGAAAAAGGAATTTATCTCAGATTACACAGATAATGCTTATCTCACTGGAGTTCTGCCCAATTGGCTACTGTACTCCTGAATTACTAGGTCAGCCTCATATAGTATCAACAAGGGAAAATTCACTCAGGCCACTGGAACTGATTTATACCCACAAGAATGTGGATTTTTGCTTTTTTTCCCCTTTATGCTACTTCCCCTTTACAGTAACTTTTAAAAGTTTTTTCCTGTAACGTTCCAGGGCTCCATGCGCCTGATACTGCAAAGGCAGATACAGCTAACTTCAAAGGCCAGTCCAACTGCAGTCATGGCTTGCATGGAATGGGTTTGGCCTGCTGAGCTCATGAAAGCAAAGTTTCATCTGTTTTGTGGATTGGGCTCTTGACCTGCCATAAAAATAAATGCTATCTTCTCCCGTTATTAAATGGTAGGCTGTTTCTTGTTACTACTGTGGTATACTCGTCTCTTCCATATGCCTGTCATTAAAAATAATAAATTGGGTTCCCTTATCTCATGGAGATCTCTTATTTTGCCCTCCTGTTTTGGTCTCCTGTTCATTTCCACACAGCCTTGCCGAGAGACTCACACAGTTTAGATTAAAATAAAAAGCAGCAGCCTTTCCCCCCTGAGAGCAGAGACAGGCAGTTCACACCTTCATCTGATGTTCCACTTCACCAGCAGCACTCTCTGAGTGCACAAGGGAAGCAAGACAAAAAATCCTACACAGTATAAGAAGAAGTTAATTTCTGTACAAAGATTGTGTTCCCACTACACTTCAACATTGTTGCAACATCAATTGATTGTTTATCGTGCTGCCATTTTGTGTGTTTGTGAATTGATTCTGTGTGGATTTTTCCTGTGCCATGAAACTCCAAGTGTCTACTTGTACCCTGCACCAGCTGACCAGGGTCTTGAGTATTTTAGAGATCGAACACTTTACTTTTAACAATGCTGCTGATGAGTTATCAATTATCACTGATATATTCAGCTCCGTCCCTTCATTGACATGCTGCTGATACTTAATAACAGTCTCTGTCCTCCGGGGTGCATTCCTTCTGCTTCCTCCAGTGACTGATACACTTCCCTGCGATTGCACCTCAAAACACAACATTATTTTTCTGCCTAGCTCTTCAGCAGGTAATTGCATCAAAATCAGCAAACCTCGTTCTCCTTGTAAGCTAACTATAGTAATTTTGTTTAGTGAAGGATGAGAATTCACAGGTTTTGTTGCATTAGAGATGTACTTTGTCCTATCTCACTCCAAGCACCCCACTGATTTTACATTTTAACATCCATTGCAAATGGTACTCACATACTTTATTCTGGATAAAAAATCATCCAAAGGCACTTTCTGTCTTGAGGATTTGTCCT
This sequence comes from Passer montanus, assembly GCF_014805655.1. NCBI lineage: Eukaryota > Metazoa > Chordata > Aves > Passeriformes > Passeridae > Passer > Passer montanus. The sequence goes on from NW_024368707.1 coordinate 6,603,899, forward strand.
TTTTTATCCTTTTGTTGTGGTAACCTCTATTTGTTAGTCCTAAATTATACTTCTGTCAAAAAGGTAATTTTTAAAGCCCTTCATTTCTCTCTGTAGAAAAAGCTCATTTTGTTACATCTCAGACTACTTTTTTCATCAAAGGACCATCAAAATATGAAAAGTAAAGCCTCTCAAGAGATACTACTGGTCACTGTGATCACCTTTTTCTTTCATTCTAGCCACCACAATATTATTTTCTTGTCAGGAATTACATTGTGTCTGAAGTTCTGCTAGTATAACATATGAAGATGTGCTGAGAAGTTGTGCTGATGAACATGATGTGAACTCATTAGTCATGTGTGGCTTCTGAGATGCTCTCCAGGAATATGTCCCAACCATACCACGGCCACTTAGGCTCTTTGAAAAAAAGGAACAACTAATGGACCAAAGCAGAAGACACTGCTCAGTGGTTTTCCCTTACGATCAACTAAAAATTTGCCAGGCAGCAAAGCTAACATTTATTCACTACTTTCATTTTCACATATTATTTTTCTGCTCACATCTCCACTTGTGTGTGTTTTCAGAGTGTTTCATAGATGAGGCCTAAGATCAGTCCCACTACAATCCAGTATAAGCACTGCTCCTAGTAATCCTAACTGTAATATGCATAGAAGCTGGCCAAGTCACAATTACATGGAGAGTCATTTGGAAAAAGTATAAATTAACTTTATCAGTGGTTTTAGCTCAGTTTATATTGAATTCATCTGCTGAGCATCTCTTTACATTCCCTCCATGGCATTTCCATTCATTGTTCCAATCTCTCCCCAGTGCTCAGCTCAAAGGACAATGGGAGAAAATAGTTCCATATTTCCATCTATCTGTACACAAACAGGCCCAGCCTGTGCATTCTTTCTTTTCTTATTTTTACCCCCAAAAGAGCTCCCAGGGCAAAAAAGGAATGCAGGAGCAGGCCTGTCCATAGTTGTGTGCTCCCCAGCATCCCACAGAGGGATGTTGTTGCTATTATTTTAATAGCAGATCTCTGCTGTTGTTTCTATTTTAATGGCAGATTTTAAAGCTTCCGCTGACATTGGTACAGACTCTGAAGCTCAGCTAGAGAATCAGAGGTGGTGAGCAGATGGTGATATAAAGGAGGAATGCTGTATCTATAAATATTCTGATGAAATTCATATCCAGTGTTCCACACGAGAGCCAACCAACTATACTGAACTTAATATGGGGTTTTAATTAGTCTTATGTGGTAAATGAGTTCTTAATCTGCATTCTCTAACAGGCAAATCTTTACTAAGAGAGTGCAACTATTTATATCAAACCACTGGAAAAAAAAAATGAAAGATCAATTTTGTATTAACTATCATTTTTAAATACTACCATTTAACAAATAAGAGGTAACATTTCTTTCTGAGTTGTCAGGGCTTCTAAAGGAGCGCAAGAAAAGGGGCAGCAGCTGAGGCACAGCAATGAAATGCTCCTGGATAGTTTGTCAGAGTCATAATTAAGGTTTCAGTACATGAGTTGAATGTGCAGCAGCTTAAATGTCCTTCTGGAAAAATGAAGTGCAACCTCCTTTAAACCAAGGTGCCAAACACTACAAACCACCCTATGGATGTCTGTGTGAATCTGCACTCTCTAAACCAGCAGTTTTGAAGTTTGATATTCTGTTTACACCTTCAGGTAGTAATTTATTTGCTAATGGTGATATAGTGATTTTTGTTAGCTATATCCTTATATGTAATTTGGGAAAGGAGAGGAAATGTTGTTTAAAAACCTATGTCAGGAACAAAGGGGCACAGAGAATCAGCACCTCTTAACAGCATGCACATAAGCTTTATGCAGTTGGGTTTGTTTCCTGAAGTGGCACTCAGATCTGAAAGTTGAAGAATGAAGCTATACAAATGACAAAAAATGTGTGAAAATGTGGAAAATTATTTTTTCATCATCTTTTCATAAGCACATAAAATAACTCTAGCCTAAAGCACTCTTTTGAACATTGGGCTGTAAAACAAGCAGACAGATTGCCTGTATGCATAACAAACAACATTTTAGTTGTATTTCTTACAAATTTAGGCTCACAGAAGGCCATCAGTTGGTAAATTTTCCTTTTCCCCTTAATATTCTCACCCACTGATCCAAATTGACTCACTGGTCAGGTTCTAACAACTTTGACAGAAGGATAGCAGTGTCAAATGAATTACAATTCTGCACATTTTGTGAAAATCAAAAACAAATTAGCACCTTCACCAGAAGAGGCTCTCTTGACTACTTGCTCTATGTGCTGAGCCCAGGAGAACATCCTCAGACAGGAGCCAGATGGAGAAAACTTTCGCCTGCACCTGGGATGCTGTGAGATGTTCAGGGATATGTATGGGAGCTGAAAATGTTGGTAAACAACAGGATAGTCACTGGGGAAGGGGCGGGAAGAACTAACATTTCTGGTGACATCAGAATATGATGCAAATCATTTGTCCAGCTGCTGGCAAGAGGCTTGTTTCTTTCACAGAAACACCCTTTAGAAGTCTTCAAGAGTTTGGGGCCATGGGGAAGAGCAAAACTAGGCTTTTGGGGTGGAAAACGCTTATGATATCTTCCTGAAGTGCTGATATGTGCTTGTCCATATTTCAAGATTGAAATAATGCTATCTCACCTGTGCTCTGCAAACAAGTTTCAGTAAAATAACTGCATCAGCATGCAAGAGATCAGAACAAGAAATAAAGATTACCTCTCTTCTACATAACTTTCCTGCAAGTCCAAAAACTGAGTAATAGCAAAACACCTCTGCCCAAACTTCACCGCAGGTTGTTAGCCAGAAAAAAAGAAAGAAAGTAAGGCAATTTCTCACCTAACAGCTCAGTGCTCTATCATTCCCAGTCTTCATGCTGGGTATAACAGCAGTTTGTGCAGCAACTTTACCACACTGTGTAAGAGGACAGCAGCTTTGCAGTCTGTCTGAGCCACCCCTAGCACAAGGTGAGGGCAGCCTGTTATAGCTAGGCTACATTTCTCAATTATGATTGTGCATGCCATTACCATACTTTAAAACTTTATATATCTTTCAAGGCATGTAAATAGTTTGAGCACACTTTTTTTCCCCACACACGCATTTTCAAATGCAATTTAGGCTCTTAGTTTCAAGTAAATGCCTGAATTGCATCTGATGTGTTTTGCAGCTCCCAGGGACTTCAGTGAGACGATTTTTCTGAATAAGGGCCATATAAGGGGCCACAATTTAATTTTGTTCAACATTCTGTTCTGTCTTCTGTCGACACCATACAAGGTGGTTTAAAAAGTACTGCAAATTCTGAATGGACTTACCTAAAATTCCAGCATCAGAACTGCTAAATGTGCAAAACAAGATCTTGCATGAGGGAAATAAATTCAAAGTCCCGCTGGAGTTCCATGGAAAGCAACAAAAGGACTTGACAGTTTCACATTGAAATGAAAATATAGGATGACAATAAAGAACCTGATTCTTTACCTCTCAACTGAAATAATTTCAATACGTAATATTTTAATAAATATTTCTGCTTAAAACTATATACTTATAAGGTGAAATATTATATTCCTCTCTGAAGGGCCTGTCCCTTACTAAAGTTACACATCACATCTAGCACGTCTATAAGTGAAGTATTAAAGAAATATACTTTACTCCATAGTCTCCATTGCTTATTTTGTGCCACAGACAAAACTCTGTGCAGTTTCCATTTCCCCTACAATTAGGCGCTGCTCCTACAAACACATAAATGTGAGCTCACCTTTCCTGCTGGGAGGGATTTGGATGGGAGACCCACTGCAATAAAGGACACGAATACATTTTGGCAGGATCAGGGCCTCAGATAGCAAGGAGGAAACAGGCTAACAGAAACCACCTTTGCAAACACAAGAAAGGGAAAGATCCCATGAGCAGAAATTAAAGTTTTATACACTTTTTAAGTGCATAGACAGACAGAGTATTTAAAAGGAAGAGAAACTGGAGGACATCAGAACTGATTTTTTTTTTTTTTAAATCCAAGTAGAGAGTGTCCCTTTAAGTATTTATGGCATGGCACAGCCCAGGGCTTGCTCGTTTGGCATTGACTAAGCTGTTGTTTTCATTTGCCAAGAGATTCAGCGACTGAAATTGCAGCTTTTTCTTCCTCACAGCTGTTTGCTCACACATTATCAAATATTTTCCCTCTAGCTTTAGCTCTTGCCTTGCTCAGGGGATGTAAACGATGCAGGAATTTCGGCTGCTCTGCTTCAGTTTAGCAGAGTGATAATCTCAGGCAAACGCTTGCAATCTGTCTTTCATTAAAAGAGTTTTTTGCACTTCTGTTTAACACTTCGAATTTTTTGAATTGCCCCTTAAAAGAATATTTTACGTCCACCTTTGCCTGCAGGGAAAACCATGCTGCCACAAATTTATCTGCTGGAAAAAGGGGAATGCTCTTGTTGAGTGATTCTCACCCAAGACAACAGGCAGTTCTACCTTCAAGTCCTGAACATCACCTACTTGCTGCAAACTTAATTGGACAAACCTATACATAAAACAATGCTTCTCCCATCAAAAAGCAAGGCCTTTTTTCGCTGCTCTATACAAAAACATGTTTGAAAATTCCACTGTAAAATGAAAGTAGCTTTCACTACCAAATGCATTAAATGCCTCTTGGAAAGCACAAGAGAGGTTTTAGCCATCAAATGTAGTACTAGTATCTAACACTTGTTGCCACAAAAAAGTAAGTCCAAAATGGAAATGGAGAAGAATGGTATTTCTAAAATACCTAAGATACATTAAATGTTTAAATACAGTGTTTTAATGTACCTAGAAAAAAGATTATACTACATTCTTATACAAAAACCATGCCAAAAATACCAGTAATTATATGGAATTTATATTATATCTATTAAACAATACTTTAAATTATATATAATATATATGTGTATGTATCATAGATCTGTCTAGAGAGGGGGAGACATGCAAATGATGTGGAGAAAGTATATAGCAAGTAAAATGGGATTCAAACTCTGTCCAATATCAAACAGTCACTTTTTCTGTATTGGTAAGAGTAGCAGGAATGTCTTCACTGAAAAAAATCCCCAGTTCTTAAAAAAATCCTAGAACAAAAGCAAAAAAAAGAGAGGGAGAACTACATTCACCAAAAATGGGGAATATTAAAGTATAAGCCATTGCTACTGTTATGCTTTTGTTTAAATGCAGAAAATGGATAGGCTAGAGTTCTCAGTTATTTGCTGAATTTGGCCCCAAATAAGCATTTAAAGACTCTTCTGAAGAAAAAGAAACAAATGTTTTATAACAACTTTTGAAAGTCATGTCCTTATTAAAAAACCAGCCTTTTTTATCTGTGTCAAGGTAGTCAAAATGTAATTGAAGAAATGCAAAATGTTAGATCTCCAGTTTGGCAAATCCCTTTTTCAAGGAACTCAATCACTAACTTATTCTTGCTCTTTCCTTATTAAATCAGGATGCATTTTGTGCCAACAATTTGAACTGGGAATCCTGATATGTTTAATTGCTACAAACTATTCCTCCAGCTTCAGATTCCTCTGCCCTCACAAATGAGAAATTACTGCTTTCTATTCCCCTGTTTGTTGTTAAGATACATAAGAGTAAAGGGGCTTTTTTTCACAATATCTTAGACAAAGAAGAAACATAGTTCAGGAATTTCTGGGGCTTTTTTCCACAAAATGTCCCTTTATAAATGGATATCTCGCCTGTGATTCATTGTGCACTGAAAAAAACCAAAAAAAAACTCATGACCTCTGTTCTATTTCACAAAACTCTGCTTTTCTTATTTCTTCATTCTTCATTCAGTGTTTTCCCTGTACTGAGATTTGATTTCCTACTCAAATATCATTGACTGTTCTTTCAAATTTATTATTAAATTACATCAAACTCAGACCACAAGTACAACAATGACAAATCCTGCTTGAAGTCTCCTCATGGCAGAGATACCAGGGAAGAGATAGGAGTGTTTTACCTGCTGTGCTCAAAGAGACAATTCTGGCACACGCAATGAAGATCACATCTTAGTGTGTACATGGGAAAAGAATTCAGCCAGCCACAGTGGGAAGAGTTGGTGTGAGTGCTGTCCCATGAGAGGAGGGTGACTGACCAGCAACACCTTCAAAATATTGCTCTCTGTACAGCTGCAGTGTCCTGAGGCCCTGGATGTGAACTGATGCTCTGCTGTGCTGTTAAATGTGAGCAAAGGATGGCACTGGGCTGTCCCCAGGAGCCACCAAAGTACGTGCCACCAGCCCAGTGCTGACAATGAATCAGCTCCTGCCTCAGGAGCAGAGCTGGGCACACACCTCGACTTACGGGAGAAAAGTCACGACTCAGGTCAAAAATAATACAGCGGTGGATGTGGAATAAAGAAAAAAAGGAAACAGAAATGGAGTAGGGGGGGTGGGGAGAAGACTGAAAAAGAAATGCTCATTTTTCAGGAAAAAATGCAAAATAAATATTATAGGGTTCATTAGACGACCATAATAATAAGCTTTTTCTTCCCAATTGTCTGCACAGCAAACATCATTGTAAATGGTACAGCAAATAGCAACTCTCTGAGACATAATTATTTATATTTTAATTCATGACTGTCAAGCACCCTCATGAATACTCAGTAACTCTTTGAATATTCACAAATAAAATTATTGAGGGTCAGTTCACAAACACATACTCTCATTCAACTGCAAATAATTGCAACAAGAAACCTTTGCTACTGTACATAATTCTTCATTTAAGTTCAGGGGTCCTAGCCAGGATGGCATTTCAAAAAACTTTTGTTGCTGTGCAGAAAAGCTGGTCCCTCCTCCTTCCAGCCATGCCCCCAGGAAAACACACAAATAAACAATATAACAAGTACAAATTTGGAGTAGAGGGAGAAGACTAAATTATCTGAAGTACTTGATTATTATAAATTGAGTTTTATTATGACCTTAACAATCAGAAATGTGCTATGTGTAATTTAATTAGCAATTAGAAATTGCCTCTAGGTATATCTATGGAATAAATAACTACACTCAGTGCAATAATGTCTAACATAGTCTCCGTGGCACATAGAAAACTTCTGTATAATTTTAAAACTTCTGATAATTTATATAATAATACTATAAAGCACTATAAAACACTGAAATATATTATGTTTATATTCAATGAAAATCCATAATGTTCAGGCAATGCAACTGCACAATAAAATAGACTGAACCCCATGTGTAACATCTACTGATTATAAAAAGAGCAAAAACATGAATAAAGTAGCCAAAGTTGCAAACAGCATTTTAAATATTGTTCTAAAAAATCCTGTGGAGCTGACTATAAGAGAAAATATTTCCTCTAGAAGAAACTTTTTAATTTTTCCTGAAATTCCTAATTTAATGGCATTAAACCATGGAGGAGCAAAGACCATGGGAAGAAACCTGCTCTTTTTCATGAAAACTTCTGCTTAATTGAGAGGTCTTCCCTTTCCCCTCTCTCTTACATATCTAAAGTACACTAAATTATTACATTTACTCATATAATGTCCTAAGTTGTCCTCAGAAACCATTATGAATTGTATATTTCATGTATAGGAACCATGCTATTCATTATTCTGAAAAAAAAAAAATAAAAACAGTACAGGAAGGTACCCAGATGCAGGGAGAAAGCCTGAAAATAGTTTCTAATTTCTTCTCATGCTGAGAGCAGCTGGTGGGTAGGAAATGAAGCCCTGAACCGCTCCCTTTCCCACCTCATTCTCCTCTTCCTCCCCAACAGTGATCCCCCTCTCTGGTTTTCTATCAGTTTTCTGGTTTTCTATCCTTTGCCACTGCTAACTCATCTCTTCTGATTTCACCACCATTTCATTCCCAGGAGGACAATGTACACCCACGACTCGACATGAGCACAATGGTGACTCACTTCATTCCCTGGTGCACTGCATCCCTTGTCCCAGCCAAGTGAGCCCCTCAGAAGGATTCAGGACACCCAGTCCTCATCCAGCTAAGCTATTTTTCTTGATTTGCTGTTTTTCTATCATTTCTCAGCCCAAGGACAAGCAGCACCTACAGAAGCCTGTGGACATTGCAGTCCTGCACTTGTTTGAGAGCACAACCAGGAGTAGAGCATCTAGCACTGCAACAGAACAGAGGCAAAAATGCCCCAGACATTTTCCATCCCCCTTTGGGGCTGAACTGCTTTTCTGTGGAAGTCTGTGACCATACTGGATTACTTTCTTATGTGCCCTGTATGTACTCAATCCAATCTCTTTTCATTTTTTTCTAAATCAATTATTCCAGCATTACCCTGGATAAATGATGCTCAGCACCTTAATGTAACTTGAGCAAACAGCCTTAATAACCAGCCAATTCACTATTGAATCTTTCATTCTGAGAAGCAACTGAGGTGGCTTTTTTTTTTTTTTTTTTTGTCCTGAAGTTGCATTTCACAGCCGTAAAATATTTTCACAAAAGCTATTAATTATTGTCCATTTCTGCAACAGCACACTGCTAGGCACTTCCACAGCTGCCCTCCCTTTCCCCAGCTCAGGCACAATTTCCTGAGCGATGGAGTAAACAGAATTGCACTGTGCAGAATAATCCAAGGAGTCTCTAATGAGGCAGCGTGGGCTTTCTGCCGCTCGGTCAGCGTTGCGGGACCTGCGGAACAGCGCTGTGATGTTACAGTTTATGTGGTAACACTCCCAGCCCTGGAGTGAATAATGTGACTGCCTTGCCACTATGCACACAGAGACTTTGCTAGGCTTGTTTGATGGTAAATGAAGACTTTTTTTTTTATTTGCTCCAAAGAGCTTGGCACAGGAAACCTCTAAATCCTACGATAATAAATCTTCTATTTATCTTTTAAATTCCAGAGCAAAATAAAAACCATTAAGCACCCACAGCCAAGGGCTGAATTCAGTATTTTCATAGCTTGCTACAATCTTCTGGCATAAAAAGATTAAGCTTTATGAAGAAAAAAAATAACTCTTCAGTGTAGAAAATAACAACCTCGTTGCCTCGTATGGAGCACTGTATTATTGTATTACACAACTGAATGGCAGGAGCACTTAGAAATTGCAAAGACAGGCACAATCCAGAAACCTGCAGCTGATCCTACCTGATTGTTTTCATGCTATCAGCGATTTTGCACTAAATCTGAAGAGCAAATATGGTCCAGCTATAGCCTAAAATGATCACCCAGGTATTAACCTCACTGTCGTGACTATTTAACTCCTACAGACTGACATGGTATTGAAACAGAAAAAAAAGGAATCCCCCCAAAATTATTCAAATCCCAACTATTTCACTGAGGAGGACCCTACTTTCTGGCTATCACAGCCTGTTTAGGGTGTCTCAGAGCAGAAATCGAGGGAGAGGTTAAGATCTCCATGGCAATTACACATTCTTAACACCACTGAAAATAAGGTCACAGAAGTTGCACCCTTGAAAATCAGCACCATATAATCCTTTGAAGTGCAGATACTTGGCATGTCAAAGAATCAGGCCCTCCTTTAGCAGTGCTTCCACACAGCCTTCACGCTAGGATACGTCAGCTAAAGATTTAGTACTGCCAATCCCAATTCTTGCATGGTATTTAATTACAAGTTAAGGCAGCAGCAGAGTCCAGCACAACCTGAAGGCTAAAGTTTGCTTTTAAAAAAGAGAGTGGGAATGTTCCCATTAAGTCTGAGAAGGTATAAGATCTTCTTCCACTGTTTTTTCACCCTGGTGAGAATGGCTGCTTAAAGCACAATTAAAATTCATTTGCATTATTTCTGTGCAAAATGCAAAGCTGAAAGAGGGTGCTGACAGGGTAGAACCAGGATAATTTCTTCATCAAAGAAAGTGATTCTTGTAAAAGTCATTAAATGTGTTTACAATAGCACCTATGAACATTTAATAATTGACCTTTCAATAGGATCCTTAGAGCAGGATTGAGGAAAATCCAGTGTGGGGATTAGGTGAAAAATAAAAAATCTATCTGTGAGTCTCCATCTATTCCTAAGCTTCCTTCTTCCTCACTAAACTCAGACTTACAGAACTGATTTAGAGGCATTTCAGGGGTAGAACAAGAACCTATTTTTAAAGCTTCCCTGACCTACACATCATATGCAACATACATTTCTAATTGTTACAACATGCAAATATTTTCTCTGCATGGGCATCCACACAGCTGCTGGTGCCATAAGAAAGCAGCACTTCTGATATCTTACTTAGGGAGATTGCTATTACTAGTGCAGCTTCTTAAGAAGTCTATGATGCACAATTCTTCACTCTTATTAAAAGCAAAGACACTTCAATGTCTTCAATTTTCTCCTTGGTTTTGGGGGAGATTTCTGATCAGGGAGTTCTCTATTTCCTGAAGCTCCTAAAAGCTGAAGCTTGGGTTTGTTAATTCATTGGTCATGGAAAAATGTCAGTGTTAGCCAAGAGTGCATCCAGCCCCTGAGTGAAGTCAAAGAACTGTAAGTCATTCATAACTATTCTGTGTGCCCTGGCCCACTGATTTTAAAACAATTTTTGCTGTGGTTGCATTCATATAAATGTGCTGATTATTAATATAATTTGTGTCAGCTTTTAACCAGTTGGTTAAGTACTCTTTAGAAACTCTAAATTGGTTCTTTCAAAGGTGGTTTGCAATAATTTCTTCCCAAGCTCCTTTCCAAGAGCTACACATGTGGACATAGCTGGAAATGTCCATTCAACAATACTGGAAGATTCCTTTCCCAAAAAGCAAAAGCCTTGAGAAGAATGAACAGGTGCAGGGCAGCGAAGTGAAGCCATCCACTATGACAGGGACTGAGTTCTGTTGTGCAAGAGTTTAGCTGAACTTCTTTTTTAATTATATATATACATAATTAACCAAGAAAATCCAGCTTAGAAGAAATGAAAACTTCATTAAAATCTGCAGAATTTACCAAAGAGCTTTGACTTCTACAAAAAGAAAAAATGGAAAGCAGTTTTGAGTGTCCAAATGCTTGATTTGAGTATTATATAAATAAAAATGTCTTTTTCTTTATTTGCTAATTCATTCTGTGATCTATTTTAAAACTACTTTTTAATTAATCAAAACAAGGAGGCTTGGGATCTATTTCTAATATTCCATATATCTTAAAAATTTCTAATTTTTAAGTTGCACATCTTAAATACATTAGGTAGTTTGACGATACAAAAATAAATACTTAAAGACTGGCCAAACCCTACGTTGTCCTGATTCTCCATAAAATAAAAATTTAAAAGCTTTTAGTGAGCTAAATCTAAGTGAATCCTCACCATCTTCACTTTTTTTCCTGCTGAGTCCCAAAATGAAAATCCTCCTTGGACTTCCTGCGTTGCTATGAATCAGTGTGTGCTGGCCCAGGCCACTCGCTAGGTGAATCCTCCCCTCTGACAGCTGCAAGCTGCATTTGCAAGCACGCAGCAAACAGTGGACAGCCCACTGACCCAGACTGTCCTTTCACCATCTTCACAGCACTCTCAGATCGATAGCTCAACTGAGCAAAGGGTATATGAAAATATTACTGTAAATATTATTGTAGCAAGTGCTTTTATCACTTCTGGGATTGATTTACTGATTCATTGTTTTCTGACCTTGAAGAATATGCAATTAAAAGGTGCCCCCAGGATGCAAATTGCTACTAGAATTTCAATTGGCGCACATTTCTTCTCAGTTTCAAAAATTCTCAATGTGCTTCTAAAGATATTTCAATTTAATTTTACCATACCACGATGTTATATCTCCCTAGCACTTCTCACCAGAGCACACTACAGCTTTTAACACAGGAAATGCAATGGGGTTGTATTTTGAGACAGCAGATGTTTCACAGGTGTAAATGTTGCAATCATAGCCTATTTTCAACAATGCTGGAAATAAGCAGCAGAAAGCTACAACTCTGGGCTTTTTTCACCTCCGAAAAAAGAAGTCTCAACATTGCTGCACAGTACCCTCTATCCGAGGAAACTGTAGTTAGAATAAAAAGCTATAGAAGCAAAGTCTTTCACTGTCCTGCTAAGCAGAGCTGCTCCGGACAGGATTAGGAGCTGGGGAACTGGGAAGACCCCACTTGCCTTCCTTTCCCCTGCACCCAGGTACCCACGGCTGCTCTTCCCAAAGGAGCCACACAGAGCCCAGGCTGACAGACACTGCCCATGTCTCTGCATTTCTGTCAGGATTTAAACAGAAGATGCAATCCCATTATTGTCAAGTAATTGCACTATTTAAGAGGATGTCAGAGAGCTAAGTGTTAGCACAAAATCCTGAAACTCCATCAACGGGCACTAGCAGGCTCAGACTCTCTGGTAAACTCTGTCGATCTCTGAAACATTGTCAGGTTTAGAAAATTAAAGTTTCTTTCACTGAATTTGATTTTACATCATCAGTGTAAACTACAGATCTCAATATAGACACTTGGGGTGATTTCAATCACACCTGAACGGATTTTACTAATTTTACAAAAAAGGACAGTGTAAATGCCATCTGATCGTGTCTCAATATATTCAGGAATTTTTTTCAATACTTTCAGACTGGTTTTAGTGCATTATTTAAGCTATTGTAACTTTATTAATCTAGAACAGAAGGCGGAAAAAGAAATGCTAAAAAAAAAAAAAGGAAAAGAAATGTTGGTCTTTGAAGACCTAAGACTGCAAGCAAAGATTCATTCAGGAATCCAACGGATTACAAAAGGAACAGTGATCTGTGTGAATAGAAGTGACTCAAATGGCACCGACTGTGTTGTAAAACAATGTAAATGTTCCTTCCTGAATGCAGTGCTCTTGCAAGGCATCTATCAGATTTTCCATCTGAGAAAAGCATCAGTTTTCCTTAAAGACAGATACGGATAAAGCAGGACACTTCTGCCTGAGGACAGGCTAGCTGGGCTGATATTTGATATAAGTGCTCAGTCCCAAATGGGAGGAGGGAGAAGTGATTGATGGTTCGTAAGGAATTACTTGACTTTTGCTTGTAACAGAAGCTTTTTGGATTCTCCCAAAGTTCTTGTCGAAGACAAGAAACATCTTTTGAAACAGCAGCTTTCCCCTTACCAGCAGATGGAATAAACCTGTGTAAAAAAATGCTGCAGCCTTAAAATATATATAAAAGAAAGGAAGAAATTGCTTCACACACTGCCCTTTCCGTAATGCTCTGCTGTTCTTTAAGGTTTGCCTCTATTATTCTATTACCTGCCCTCTTAATACAGTATGAGTAATTCACCTCTCTGCAGGAGGAGCTCCACAAACCCAGCAGCAGGAGTTCCCCAGTTCAGTAAGGCACATATTACCGCAGGAACAAATCCTTCCCGCTCTCTGTCTCCTCAGGCTCCAAGGTCAGAGGTGTATGAACTTGACTAAGACAAGCCTTTCCCGAGCTCCCACAGGCTCTGCTGGCTCCCATCTGGACAACTCCATCTGCCTCCTGCAATTGTCTCCTCTGGGAAAGAGGAGAGCATTAACTCTGCTGCTGGGGTATGGGGGAACAGAGGTATTAGGAGAGGCAGATTTTCGCATTTCCTTCCATCGTGTACACCAGGGAGCAAGGGATCTGAGCTCCGCATCCCGTCTCAAAGAGGCAAAGTGATGATCCAACAGGTGGAATGAATTCATACAATCCCAGTCACACATAAATTTGTTAGAAAGACTTCTCATCAATAACGCCCAGTCCCAAGGCAAGGCAAAGCTGACACTCTCTTGTCTTACATCTCGTTGTCACAGAGCACTGCTCGTCTACGAGCCTCAGGAAAGACGCAAAGGGCAATGTACACCACTGTGCTCTACCTAGGGAAAGAGACGAGAAAAATTGCTCTGCCAGCTCTTGAAATCATAGCCCCATCCACCGAGCACTCGAACAAAAGCTGAAGTGAGAAACCGAATTAAGTCACTCCCTCTTCACGGCTCTAACAGCCACTGCTCGAAGAGCGGACTTCATCAATATAAGCATTCAGAAGCAAGGGTATTAAAAAATAAAATGAAAAAAAAAAGGAAGTAGAAGGGTCAATCGCATTTTCTCCTGCTCTTAAAATCTCTTTACCTCTCCGGAGGGTGAGCGGGCTGCGTGGCTCCCGCATCCCCGCCGGCGGAGGGGACTTGCCCATGGGCAAGGAGGAGCAGGGGTAGCCTCCTCCATCCATGGACATGGATGCAACCTCCCGGGAGACACAGGAGAGCAACACGCCGCGCCAAAAGAGCTGAAGATTTTACTCTTGTCAGCCACTGAAGGCTTTGTCAAACTCCCGGATCTTAATCTTACGGATAAGCATGTGTAATAAACATATTGTGAGTCTTAAAATGTGTGCCTTTTTTTTTCTGTCTGTGCAGAGGCTCGCAGAAGTTCGCCAGTGTAGATTTAGATGAACACAGGGAACGAATAATTAAACTCTCAAAAATGCCCTGTTTTCTTTTCTTTGATTTGTTGTTTGGGGTTTGTTTGTTTGTTTTCTGGTGATTTTGGGGTTTTTAACCAGTAGGTGCACTTTTAATATACGCAACCGAAAATATCGATGGGATGGAGGTGTGATACAAAGACTGCACTGGCAGTAAAAATTTGTTTACAAAACGCCTTGTGTGTTTCTTCGAGGGGAAAAGGACGGTCCCAAAGCCGGGAAAGTCTGTCTGTTTAGCCGCCGCAGCGTTTTGTTCTGCCCCTGAAGCGCCTGTGCGCGTCTCGCCGTGAGGAGACCCTGACCGCCTGAAGGAGCAGCCGTATTTCTGTGGAAGCAAACGCGTCCACGGAAACACGTTACCACCCACACTCTCCAAAAAAAAAAAAAATGTGTAAAAGTCTTAAACTTTTCGACACGGAAAGGAGCGCGCTCGGCTCTGCCTCGGTCTGTCCCTGCGCCCTTGGGGTGGCGAAGGGACGGGCCGAGGAGTGCCACCGCCGCGAAGGACAGTAAACAATATATTCATCAGGGGACGCAACGCCTGGGGCCCCCGCGACCTTTCCGCTGCTCAGGTTAAATCTATAAATACCCAGCAGACATCCGAGCCCATTGTTTTGCTGCCCTCTGAAACCGAACCTGCCAAGGGGACGGAGGGGCGTCCCGCCACCCTCCTCCTCCTCCTCCTCCTCTGGCCTGTCGGCGGCGAGAGCGGAGTGCCGGGGGAGGATGCGGGGCCGTGGGCGGCGGCGGAGCAGCGGGAGAGGCTTCCCGGAGCCCCGGGGCGAGCTCTGCCTCCCCCGGCCCGGCCGCGGCCCCACGCTCGGTGCTCCCGAGCGCACGGGGTGGGAAAGAGAAGGTGAGAGCCGCCGTAATCCCGAATTCCTTTTCACAACTTCGTGGTTGAACCCGCACATGGTTAAAATCCAGGTTTATCCCTCTTTTAAATGAGTCTCGTAAAAAAAGCACATTAAGTCCGGCGACAAAATTCGTGGCTGAGACATAAATAACTCGGATGCTCGGGAGATGTTCCTTACAAACCTGGGGGATTTATCCGCTTGCTTTTCTCACCTTTGCCCACGCCACAGCCCGACCCGGCACCTCCCAGCCTGCCAGCTCGCTTCTCCCGGGAAGATGCGGCCCCGGAGGGAGGGCAGGTCTCTCGGGGAGACTCGGTCTCGCCAATATCGTCCCCGCAGAGTTTGGGCACGGCTGCAAGATGGCACGGAAGGGGTCAGGGATTCCGCCAAAACGGGGAAACAAGCAGCGCTGCCTCCCGGGCACTCCCGGAGGCTGCGGATTGTACTCGTCCCGCACAGCTCCGCACCCACGCGGGGCTGAAGCGGGGCCGCTCCGCCGCCCCCTCCCCTCACCCCTGCCCGAGGACGAGTCCCGCTCTTGGCAGAGAAATCCTCATACCCTCCTTTTGCACGCAAAAGGTCTGGGAAAAGGAGAGCGAAGCCTTACTCTATTTGTGGCCGCGTTTAGCTCCCCGCACTGAGTAGTTTTCAGACCCTCCCGCGCTGAAATTGAGGCAGTTTAGGCGAAAAGATCGATAAATGGGGCTAGACCGATTTAGGTCATCCCACGAAAATCAAGACATAATTTCCCAGCGCGTACTCTGCGACTTGCGGCCTCTCCGCAAGCACGCCCGCAGCAGCAGCAGGAGGAACAGCCCGCCGCTACTCGGGGGCAGCGGCTTTGAGCGCTGAACCTTTGGGACGCTATAAAAATTCCCTTTTCTAATTTTTTTTTTTTTTTGCTATATCTCTGGAGATTTGGCAAGTTTAAAATACGTTAGGTGTAAAGTTTGTTCTTAATTGGGTCTTGTAAAGATGGAATTTGGTGGTCATTATAGAGCCGCTAATCAATTTTCACCCAGCAGCAAAAGTACACCGCGGTGGAATTAGGTTTAATGAAGTGACTGTGCAAATTACAGTCGCGGACTTTATTTAAAGTCTATCAACCTCCTAAAAATGATTTCTCAAACTGTTCTTGATTTCCTTTTCTTTATGAAAAACATCACGTTTGCTTTCTGAGGTTTCAGGAACGAGCAGCCATTCTCTCCCGCTCTCCAATCTGGCGCATGGAGAGTTTTCCAATTTTCCAATTCGAATTAATGGAGAAATAGGCAAATTAAACTTTTAGACTGTATAAGAACATAACCCATTGCGGCTAAAAATGTATGAAAAAACGGTTCTTAAAAAAAAAAAGAAAAAGAAAACTGTTTATAAAAAAAGAAAAAAGAGGAAAAAATACGACTAATACACAGATACACTCTGTTATTAGAAAGCGGATTTTTTTGTCTAAGATCGCTTATTTATTCTTTTGAACTTGGAAGCCTCTGAAGCTGTAGGCTATTTTTTGACTGGTTGATCGCTGCTGTCCCCTCTCCTTTATGCCCGTCCCTCCGCTGAGAGAGACGACCCTGGCAGCAATTTTACCTACTTTTCCTTAAGATCCGCACCGGGAAAGGCTGCTGCTGTTAAAAGCAAATTGAAATGCGGTTGCTTGAGGGCGTAGAGGGGCGAGGTCTTCATGGTCTTTAGCTCCCTTCAAAAACACTTTAAATATTACTTTTTACAGCAAATATTTTTGATACTTCGATCTAAAATTCTTTATCTTTTTTTCCGCCTCCTTTTGTTTTTTGTTTTGTTGGTTTGGGGTTTTTTACTCTCAGTTTTGGGCAGCTTATGCTAATTGATAGCTCAGGGAACGTCACGCACAAAAAAATAAAAACGAAATTTAAAAGGTGTTCCAAGTGCAGCGGAACGGACTTGGCAGAAGCGGAGGATATTTCTGCCCTTTTTCTTAGGGCTGCGCAAAGAAATCTTTCGACCTTTTTGCCCCGTCCGAGCACTAAAAGCAAAGAGAAATCACCTAAAATTCGCTTTCTCCCCCAGTATAACTGTGAGAGCGGGGCCGCTCCCTCCGTCCCTTGTTGAGGCCCTGGGGAGCGGGGCTTGGGGACGGCCAGAAGGGCGCGGGGAGAGCTCGGGGAGCGAGGCCCAGCGCGATTTCCCCCTCGGGATGGTCGCGGGTCCGCGGCTGCGTTTGCGGAGCCGTCCTTTTAGGCCGGAGAGGAGCGGCCGGGGGGACAGGAGGAGAACGAGGGTCTGGCTTGAGCCAAACGAGAGCTACCGGGTGCCTTTTAACTAGCAATAAGCAAAGGGGAGTTTAAAGCCGAAAGTACGGACGCCAGGAGGGAAGCGCTGCGCTCCCTCTGCCCCAGCCCCGTCCCGCCGGCCCTGGGGCCGCGGGCCCGGCGCTGCTCTGCGCTCCCGGGAAGCGCCAGGCTCGGCAGCGGGGCTGGACTCCTCGCAGTGCCCCTTGCCCGCTGAGGTGCTTTTCCCTGCCGGGAGCGTTTTCCCAGCGGAGAGGGCCGGTCCCCTCCGCGTCCCCCCGCGCTTCCGCCGCGCCCTGCGCGCTCCGTGCCGGGAGCGGGGCGAGGCCGCTCCGGCCGGAACCCAGCGGGTCAGTCCCGACAAGGATCCCGAGCTGCGGGAGCACACAGCGGGTCCCCACTGCTCCGAAGAGCCGGCGACCCTCGCCCCCGGAGCAGCGCTGATCCTGGATGCCCACATCCTCCTGCTACCCCGAAACCTCCGCTTGGGCGCCGCTGTTTCCGCGGGGGGCGGGCGGTGACTCGGGAAAGAGGAGAGGGGTGCATCCCGCACCCCACTCCTTTGCCCCGGACCCACCCGGCAGCTCCACCATCGGGGATCGGGAAGCTGGGGCAAAATGAAACGCGTGTCCCGAGACACCCGGGATGGACTATCGCCATGGGCAGGCACGGAGGGAGTGGAAGGAGAGAGGGTTAAAAGGGAAGCAGAAGGGGACACGCCGTCCCTCGCGGGAGATCATGGAGCTATGTGGGGGGGAAAGAAACACAACGAGTAAAAGAAAGTTCCCGTAAACTGAAAGGAAAAAAACCCAACCAACCAAACAACAACCAAAAAAAAAAAAACCAAAAAAACCCACAAAAACAACAACAGCAAAAAAAAGAAATCTCCGCAAAATTCCCGCTTCTTTTTTTTCCTGTACTCCCAGTCTCGAATGTTTTCCGGGACGCGCTGCCCGGCGGGCAGATCCCGACAGGACTCAGGGCAAGAAGCTGGGAGGGAGCGGGGCAGGAGGGGGGGTCCCGAAGAGAAAGGAGTCGCACTAACCAGGGTTGAGGTCCAGGCACTGAGTCGGGTCTTCATTGTCCCCCAGCTGGCCATTGGGGCTGAGGCTTTCCATGGACAAATCCAGCCCCTTGTCCTCCCAGTCTCGCAGTTTCCTCTTTTTATTTGTCCCGATCAAGGCTTCTACCGAGAAAGCGTGTGCTCGGGAGCTGAGGGCCACCGCCGATCTTCGCCTCTCACTCATCTTATCCCCCAGCCCAGACCCTTGGGCAGAGGAGAGACCGGTGCCTGGGAGCGCACAGCTCGGGGACCAGAGGCAGAGCCTCTTGCCTCTTTCTCCCCCCCCACCCCTCCCCAGCTGCACCCCCAGAAGAACCAGCCCTCAGCCTCCTGAAGGCACTACATGAGGCTGCAGATACTCCGCAGGCAGAGCCAGGAGGGTGTGCTCAGCCCAGGTCCCAGCACTTGCTCAGAGGGGCTGCAGGCTAGATTTCTTTTTTTTTTTTTTTTTTTTTTTTTTCTTCTCCCCTTTCCTTCTGTCTCTCTCTGATTGATCCAAACTTCTGGGATTTTTTTTTTTCCTCCAAGAGTTAGGCAGGCTGCGTGCGCCTGTCAGGAAAAAAAAAAAAAAAAAAAAAAAAGGAAAAAAAAATGTCCCCGGCCAATAGGAGGGAGAGCTCGGGAGAGACCCAAAAGCTGCGACCCAATAGGGAGGGGAGGGAGACTCGGGCTTGAGGGAGAGGAATTTTGGCCATCTGAGTCCTGGAACACCGGCCGGGAGAATTAACTGTTTGAAGAACGGGGAGCCAGTAGGAAAGCCATAACTCTAAACACAGAGAGGTAACAACTCCCGCACTTCTCTCCGCCGCACCCAGGTTTCCCCAACGCTGCTGCTGGCTAATCCCCACGCAAAGTACCCGAGAGGTGCTTTACCACCCCGCGGCGCCGGGTGACGGGGTGTTTTTAAAACTTCATTTATGCCATGTGTTACTTGCCCTTGCCGGCGGAATCGGTGTTTGGCAGAAGCAGAAGCAACGTCTCGAGGGGGTTGAAATTTCACTTCAAAACGATGCGTGTCCGTGGAGCGGCGGGGCTGAGCGGGCGGCGTGGGCTGGCAGGGAGACCCAGACACACCCGGGCACGGGCAGCGCCTTCTCTTTGGGAAGGGATTTTTATCTAGATAAAAAAATATTTTTTTCCCCCCTTTCCCGCTTCTTTTTATCACTCCAGCTACTGCGAAAACAAAGCCGCTAGGTACATATCCCGGCTGGTTGCCTGGATAATATTCAGCATTTTATTTCTGCTCTCTTGTTCACTCTGCCCTGACATCCGCCCGGCTGAGGCGGGTCCGCAGCTGCTCCCACGCCCCTCGGTCACGCGTGGCGCGGGGGGGCTCGCAGTGAAAAGCGACAAGGGCTTTCGAGAAGGTGACGGAAGCGTGTGTTTTCATTAGCTGGTGGGACCCCGGGAAAATAGGTGAAGTCAAGCGAAACACCGTACGCGGAAAATACAGCGGGGAAAGCCGCGGGGGGTTAATTCCACATAAGTTCAAAATAAAATAGAAATAATTATAAAGTACGAGAGGGGATTAGCCTGGACCGAGCCGCGGTGGAAAAGCCGGCAAGGAGGCACACGAATTTTCAGGAAGGGATTATTTTTGTCCGTTGCTTCTCAGCTGCTCCCCGAAGGTGCAGAGCTGCTATGGGCAGGTTTTTCATAGACGATTTTTTTTTTCTACGGGGCTGGAAACAAGTGAAAGGGGCACGTGTGGGAGCGCAGGGGGAAAAGACACTTTCTTTTGCTCCGAGTGAGTCCGTGGTGCCCACGTCAGCGCGGGATGGCCGAGCCCTCCAGCCCGCTCTCCCCGGCCTAAAGCGCCGACTGACGACAGCCCGCAGGGATTCCCACGCGCGGAAACGGATTTCAGACGAAAAACGGGGAAAGAGCCATTTCTCCTGAAATACCCTCTAAACCCTGTTGTCTAGGCCGAAGAGCAGGTTTTGTAGGTCTCCATCACCCGCCCTACAGCCTTGATCCCCCTCCCCGTCGCTCCTTTCCCCTCCCCTCCAGAACACCTCCTTGGCAGGTCGCTCTCCGCGGGCACAGCGGCGCTGCCACACGGGATGGGTGTCGTGTATTCCCCACCCTGGCACTGCCGCGGGGAGCCGTGCCGGGCAGGAGGAGCAACAAGAAGGGAGCGACCGAGGCAGAGGCTTGGAGGAAGCCGACAGCGGAGCGGGGACTCGGAGGAGGGCACACGTGTTTCCAGCGGGTCCCCCAGCTGTGTGTCTTTTCCCAGGCGAAGGAATGTCTCAAATGAAAAAAAAAAATCCCCCCCAAAACCCATCAAAATAATTCTTTTCCCTCTTTCCGAAAGCCTCGGAAACACTTGTCTGGCATTCAGGCACCGAGGAAGGCTTTCAAAGAAGCTGGAGGGAGATTTTAGCAAAAGAGCCCAAGAAAACAGTGGATTATTTATAGCGTTTTAGTGAAAAGAAACGGTGCTGGAAAGGCAGGGAGATTTAAGCGAATTTTGGGAACTGGTGTAAGAACTCAGAAATACGTTTCTCAGAGCAGTAAGTGTAGTTTTACTGGTGGACGGTTTAAAGCAGCCCCGACCCCTTTTGGGTCTCTTACCTTGGGGCTCTCTCCCGTGCCACCCGAGGTCTGCGAGCTGAGGTGTCCGCTCTGGCAGCCGAGCACAGCCTCTGCAGCACCGACAAGAGACACAGCGCTCTTCCCGAGCCCATACGGCCCCTAATTGTCAAACCCCAGGGAGCAGACCCTTTTGCCAGGGGCGGGAGGGCAGCTCCCCGCGGTCCCGGACGCCGCTCCCGGAGCCGCGGGGATTCCCGGAGCCCCGACGAGTGCTCCTCTCCCTCCTCCCTGGCCCTGTCCTGGTGCCCGGGAGGTTTAGGACTGCTCGCCCTCCCTGTGCCCCGCCGGGCGGTGCGAAGGCGGTAAACACAAAGGCGCTGCGAGCGGAGAGAGCGCAGAGCCTGCGGAGACCTTGCGGCCCCGCTGGATGCGCCGGGGGAAAGGGGAGGGATGAGGGGGGCGGGGGGCACAGAGAGCCAGCGCTGCCCCCTCGCAGGGCTCGCTGCCCCCTGCGCTGAGAAAGCTCACCCGGAGAAAACCCCCTGTCCCCGAGCCGGGGGATGGGATTTCGGATGAGCCTTCGCACCAAGATCTGACTGAGCAAAACGCGCCCGGAGCCGGAGCTCCCCTCAGCCGCAGCAGCACCGAGGCCACGGTCCCCTCTCCCCGCGGCGAGCTGCTTAAACTCGAGTCTACCCGAGGCCTGGCCTTAATCTGGATTCAAATCCGACTCCGACCCCCGGCCGCCAGAGATGAATGCGTCCCTTTGCCTGGTCTTTATTCCAGACTCTTACTCGCAGGGGTAGCTCCCATTAAATCCAGGAAACTGCTCCCTGGAATAAAGTGGCAGGAGCAAGGGTCGCAGGGCCAGGCCTCGGGGTTTATAAAGAAATCATTCATTTCTGCTTTCCAGTTGTCGCAGAGCGAGCCTGAAAAATATTTGTTTATATATGGAAATATTTGGGGAAAAAAGAGAAATAAGGGGAGCCGGCTGCTGGGCGGGAGTGCTGTCCAGATGTGCTGTTTGCAGGGGCTGGGCCACTTTCAAACCCTTCTCCACAGCAAGAAAAACCTTTCCGAAGGTTTCCCCAGACCCAGCCCGTGGATTTATTTTTATTTCTCTTTTTTTTTTAAAGTTAGTAATTGAAAACAACGTTAAACCAGGCTGTCTGATAACGTGAGCGAGCGATTTACTGGGCTTTAACCCAGCGCCGATTATCTCTTAGCGGATCGAGGATTTCGAGGCTGGCTCTCTAGAAAGAGGCAAGTTTAAAGCAAGCACAAGTCGCCGCTTGGAAAAACGAGCGAGGTGATGTTCCCGTGCTGCGCGGGGTCAGTTATTGTGACTGGGGAAAAAAAAATACGCTTGCAATTTATTTTTATGGTCTGCACAAACGGTATTGTTGCGTATATTAACTAATTCATAATTATACCCCTATTATGCTGTCGATTCGTTCCCCCTCCCCTTCCCCCGGTTTTCTCAGGCTTTGAGAATTGAACCACCGCAAAATATTTACAGTCTCAAGTGTTTTTAAATGGGCTTTGTTTGTGTTTTACAGAATAAAAATCTCTATTAGTGTTTAAACAAACACCATGCCAGTCTCTTAAGCCTTCCAGATGTTTGCAATAAAATGTCAGGTTTTGCCTTTGGGACTCGAAATAAAATTTAACTACCTTCACCCTGTAATTATTCTCTTAGCTCTCCCTTCCTAAATTTATCTGCTTTCTATCAGGACAGGGAAAAAAATCCGATTATACACTTGGACTATAAAAAACAGCCACTACTTTCCCTCCATTTTACCAGGACTTCTCCCCTGTTTGTTTCGGCGCATATATTATTTTTGTCTCTCCTGTTTTCGGGGTGGCAGAAGGAGACCAGGCAGAGCAGAAACGCACGTTTCCTTAAGGGCTTAAGGCAACAAAATGCCCCTTGTCCCCGGGCCTCTCCCTATGTTCATCCCCATGCCGGCCCCAGTGTTCCCGGTGGGGAGGAGAATCGGGAACTTAAAATTGTCCCTGAACTTCCACCGGCTCCGGGCGTCACTTTTCTCCAGGCACCAGTCAGACCTGACTGCATTTCGGAGCCTCCCCGCCGAGCTGCTTGGAAATAGGCAATTATGATGAATAATTCACACAAAGCAGGTTCCCCTCTCAAACAAAGCCCAAAGTAGCGGCTAGAGACCCTTCTGCCTTCTCAGCCACTGACTTGGGACAACACAGGCAGGATTAAAAGCCATGCATTTCGTATTTACCACGCCAAACTTCAGAACAACCCGGAACGATAAGCGGAGGGCTAGATGGTCTCCCTCTTCATTTGCAGACTACAGACCCGCTTTGGCGGAGTTTGTGCCGCGTTCAGCCCTCGCTGCTTGCGCGACACCCGCGACACACACGGCAGGGCTGCGCTGCCCGCGCTCCCTGCGGGCACAGCCCGGGGCCGCGCCCGCCCGGGACACTCGGCTTCACACCAGGGCGCCCCGGACCCAATCCCGGCTCCGGGTGCTCCTGCCGCCAGCTTTTTTATGAGATATTTATTTTTCCTCCCTGCCTTGTGCTGAGGTCTCTGCTGGCAGGTGAATGAATCCTCCTGGCTGCAGTTTTCGGACGGGGAGAGGCAGGAGGCAGCTCCAAGGAGGGCAGAGGCTGGCAAGACCACCGGAAAGCAGAGCTGACCACCCATCCCTCCCCCGCCCCCCAAAAAACCAAAACCAAACCAAAACAAAAAAAAAAACCTGTGCACCGCTTGGCTCCATGCGGAACAGAGGTGTCCAATCAGCCATGCCACACGCCACACTACCTTCCTACAACCTTATTTGCACACACACACAAACACGCACGCCCGAGAAGAGGTGGCCAAGCCAGCCGAAGTGGCTCACGCTGGTGCCGAGGAGAAGGTGCACCCGGGCTCCTGGGCTCCGCTCCCCCGGCCTCAGCCGCGCTGGGTCGCTGAGGTTTCCTCGGGGCCTCCTTCTTCCTGCCCTTGTTTGCAGGTGGACTCTGGAGTGGTGTTAGCCGGCCAGACGGGACCGAGAGAGATTTCAAAGCGGTTCATAGGTCTGGGTTGGGTGGTTTGTTTGTCTGTTTGCTGATTTTGGGGTTCTTCCCCCAATACTTAAACCACCCTGAAAGAATTACCGAGTTCTAGAGGGTTAGGAGACCTCGGGAGGAGCGGGGGAAAGCCGTGTGCAAACTCCAGGATAAGAACTTTAACCAGATCCACTGTCAGAGCCAGGGCACAAGAGCTTCTCGAGAAGGTCTCCAGCCAAGCATCCCCCGAAGGCCGAGGGGCTCAGCTCTGCCGTGGCTGAGCTCTCCTATGGCTCCGACCCCAGATCGGGATGTGTCCGCCTCTCTTCTCACCCCACGAGGAGCACCGGGAAAGCCGGGCCAGGGTCAGGAGTGGGGCAGCCCACGCGTGAGTCTCGGCAGGGAGATTTTAGTCTGAAAGGTGACTGTTCTCTGCAGGGAACCTGGCTACTTTTCCATCGGAAAAGTAAAAGAAATCAGTTTAAAGCTGGTAGCAAACAGCTTTTACACAGAGGAGCGTTGAAGAACTGCTTCTTCGCAGATAATTGCTGCTGTTATAATTTGGGATCGTTCAAGGGAGTTGACGTTTGGGGATTTGCTTCCTTTTTGGTTGGATTATTTTTCCAGCCCAAATGCAACCCTCGGCTCCCAAACCCCAGGACTGAGTGCGATCAGTGGAGAGATCTGGAGGCACGGGGCCTGTGGTACCTTGCAGCCGTCCCAGCCTGAGCTGAGAGGAGGAGGAGAGGGAGAAGCCAAGCGTGCTTTAACCTCCCCCGGGACCGGGCAGGACCCAGCCACTTGTCCCGCTCTTGTCCCCAAGGCTCATACACGCCGAGAAAACGGCGTTCCCCAGAAAACGCGGTGGGTCTTGCTCACAATAGTTCTCATACGGGGCGCTGCAGGCGGACAACCGGCCCCTTGTTACCGAGACGGGATCCAAAGCTCGCTTTTCCAGAGAGGAAAGCAGGAATGCACACAGCATTTCAATGTGTGTTCGGTCAAAAAAATAAATATAAGGGATTTTTTTTTTCCTCTTCAAGGCACGGCTCTTTGAACCAAGAGACGTGTCTGCGCTCCCCTACCTCATACATGATGTGTTATACCGTAAACAATCCCGTTTAGGGCCGAACCTAAAACGAAGCAGACTTTAATGGGACTATTCAAAAGCTCTGTGGCCGCCGGATGTAATCCTCCCACTGTGGAAAACAGCGCTATGGACGCAAGGCACCACTACAGAGGCAGGAGAGTGCATCCCGGCCTCCTCACGAGATACGTTCGTGGCACAACCCCCGAACTTCAAACACGGCTTATTCTGACCCACGTGAGACACGGCTGCTGTGGGAGGCAGGCACGCCAGACACGCGGCTCCAAGCCCCTCGAAAGTGGTCATGAGCCACCAGACCCCGACCCGTGCTCTCTTTTTGCATCTCAAACTTCTCCCGCTCTTGCCCCGCGCCCGGAATTCACCCAGATTTATTATTAAGCAAGATTTTATTAGCTTCTAATACTGTTTTTATTAGTTTCTAGTAACCAGAAAGCTGCCGGGGACTGGGCTCTCTCAGGACGAAATTTTGGGCTGGCGGGAGGAACTTCTCCTGTGTCTGTGTCCCAGGAGGTGTCTGTGGTCCCTTTTTTTTTATTATTTTTTGCCGTGTGAGCTGCACACCTCGCAGGGATTTCTCCTGCCTGGAAGATAGAAACCTTGGAATCGAATGGTGGGCAACGCCGTGGGATACCCCCTGATCCAGCTGAACCTTTATCCCTCCCTCAGCGCAGCTTTCTCGGCTCCCCACAGCTCATCCCGTTAATTCCCCGCAAAGCCGCGGAAACCTACAGCTATCCCCCCGCTCCCGTCTCGGTGCCGGCCGCATTCCTGTCGGGGTCACGTTCTACCGTGATTCTATAAGTGAAATTATCTTCCCTGTCCGTGCCCCGGGGAGACAGGGTCCCGCAGCAGCGAGCCCGGCAGCGTGCGGAGCCTCCCCGCCGCAGGGCCCCTCTGCCTGCCCTGGGCTCGGCCCCGGCCGCTGCGGGCACGGAGCCGCCCCGGGCCAAGGAGCGGCGTGTGGCACACTCGGAGGAGCAGCCCGAGGGCCGCGATGCCGCCTTTCAGGCTCCCGCAGAACAATATTTTGGGGCGGGCGGTGGGCTGCTGTCCGCGGGGACATCCCCGCAGCAGGGGAGAGCGGAGCTCTCACTTCCCGAGGCTGCCCGGCGTGGCGCAGCAACCCGGAGGTTCTGTGTGAAAACAGCACGGGAAGCTCAGCCGCGACGGGCTGCGGCTCAGGGAAAGAGTGCCGGGTCTCGCCTGGCACGGCCGGCCAGCGGGTGAGGTGGGAGAGCCAAACTCAGAGGGGACAGCAGCTCGCCCACGGGGGAAGGACGGAGCAAATTGAGAGCGGGATCTGAGAGTTCAGCACAGATCGGGGCTTCACCTCCTCGGGAAGGAGCAGTCAGCGAGGGAGAGGCTCTCCGCAGGGCAGAGGGGCGTTCAGCCGCCTGCATCCAGCCATTCTGTCGTGCGTGGGTGGCAGGAGGCTAAATAGGTACTGCTGGCTTTGGCTGCAGCCAGGCGGGGCCAGCATGACGAGAGCGGCCGCACAGCAACCAGACAAAGCCAGCCTGTGCCACACTGCAGCCGCGCTCAGGGAATAGGAGCTCTGCCTTTGGAAAACAAAAACACAATAGCAATTAAGCGCTCATCTGAGTGTGACTGCTTGTTTGGCAGAGACTGACCGGAACCCAGAGGCTTTCTCCTTGCCAGCACACACATTCGCCCCCGTTTTCCTTCTTCACCATCCGTGCGAGAGGCGTCCCGCCCAGAAAAGCTCTCCAGATATCGGGACAAAACTCAGGTTGTGTGTGCCCCCATATCGCCAGGGGAACGGGGGCGCCAGGGCGAACAAGTATGGCCTCTAAAATAGCAGGGCCGAGCAATAGCCTCTGAGTCAAAAGTGCCTCCGTAGCAATCCTGGCTGGAAGTTTTCTTCTTTACAGATGCTTTGTGGTATATTGGTCTATTTGTTAAGATCCCCCTGTGCCTTAGTAATCCTGCCCTGCCGCATTTTACTCACTTTGCGTTGATGTGGTTTCTCCTCTTGCCTTTCAGGATTATAAAAATCTCTCCCTCTCCCTTCCTCTCTTTCCTCTCTATAGTCGGGTTTCAGAGAAATGTTGGTTAAACCTCATCTGCCGCTTTCTTTCCCTTGTGATGGCAAATTCGGCGTCATCTGTGGACTTGCCCAATGCAAACATTGCATTAAGAAGTATTTCAAGGCATTTCATTGTTGCTCTGCAGTGCTTTGATGTGGTCTATAGGCACCGATTGTTGATGTCTCCCTGCGACTCCTCAGTGTCAGCATCTCATTTCTGTCTCTTCTCCCTCCTCCCTCCGCATTTCTTCCCTTTTAAAAATAAGGGGTTTGAACAGTCACGACAGATCCCACCACCTCACCCTCGAGTCACTTCGGCCCCATTTCCCACGGGAGGGCCACTTCTAGCAGCACGGGGCTGCCCCCTACCCTGGAGACCACAGATTTCCCTGCCCGCGGGCTGCAGCGCGCCTGGCCGCCAGCTGGCAGCTCTCCTGTCCCCCACGGGCACCTCGCCTCCCGCTGGCGTGTGCAGCTCTCCCCGCACCCCTTCCCGCAGCGGGGGAGGCAGCGAGCAGCCCCCACCACGCAGGGGAGCGGGGACCGCGGCAGCGCCGGAGCCTCCACTCCGGGACAGCGGGGACACGCCAGCCCGAGCAGTGACACGCCAGCCCGAGCGGGCAGCCACCCTGCGGGACGTGTCTCCCCCGCTGCCCGGGCCCTCTCGCCAGCGAGCGGCGGCCGGAGCCGCCTCGCCCCTTGGCAGCAGCGGGATCAGAGCCAGCCTTCTGCTGCCAGGGGCTCGCGTGGGTCCGGGCGGCCTCACAAGGAAATCCCGCTGGCATGCGGCTGCCGCGGAGCCGTTCCCTGAGCTCGGGGGATCCGACCGGGACCCGCCCGGCACGGCAGAGGCAGAGCCCGGGTCGAGCTCTCTCCAGCGCGGGCACCCGAGGAGCTTTGCCAACATCCCCGCTGGGTACGACGGGCTTCCGAGAGAGCCACTTCGCACTTTGCGGGCTCTGTAGGGTCAGCAGCCCGATGCGGGCCGGTATCTTTGGAATGGAAAAGCCAGGCAGAGACGGCAGTGATTGCCCAGCAAGACAATCACCGCTGCTTCAACATGGGCCCGTGTTTTCAGTGCAAGAGTGATGGGGTCGGTGTCTCCCGGATCCACCGCACGAACACACTCCCCTTATGCTTCCTCCCATTTGATTTTCCTTAGCAAAATAAACTCCTGACCTCCGCACGGGTGGGTGTCTCCCGGGAGCCAGGCCATTAGGCAGGTGGCTGTGGCTCGCTCCGAGGGAGGCAGCTGTCAGCCTGCGGCTTCCGTCCGGCCGATCCTAGCGCTGTCCCTGCCATCGCCGCGGACCCTGGCGACAGGGATGCTACTCTAGGCTTCTCCGGGCAAGGAGGGAGCAGACGGGAGAGAGCCGCCCCGGTGGGCTCGGGCAACGGGTCGGGTTGGCTTTGGTAACTCTAGTCTGTGCATCGTATCCCTGAGCCGGGAGGGTCAAGGACGCGAGGCTCCTGGTTTTATGTGGGGCAACTAATTTTGGAGGAACGCTCAAAGAGGGTTGGCCATGCACCAGTGAAAGCAGAGGGCTCTCATACGCCGGAGAGGCAGACCCTGATCTCTTTTCTGTGGTGACAAGACCCGAGGGGAACGGCCTGGAGCTATGTCAGGGTATGTTTAGGTTGGATATCAGGAAAAAGTTCTTCACCCAGAGGGTGGTTGGGCACTGACTGGAACGGTCTACCCAAGGAAATGGTCACAGCACCAAGCCTGACAGAGTTCAAGATGCGTTTGGACAATGTTCTCAGGCACATGGTGATTCACGGCGCTGCCGTGTGCAGGGCCAGGAATTGGACTCCGATGATCATTGCGGGTCCCTTCCAACTCAGTATATTACATGGTCCTGTGATCTCCCTCCTGCTCTGACGAAATTGGGTCGGACCATTTGCCAAGCCGTGTCCTGGCCCTCGCCACGGCTCCAGGCGCAGTTTTTAATAGCTCCTGAGCTCCTTGCACCGAGGTGCGCCTCTCTCCGTGGCATCGCGCCCCTCCGCCAGCCCCTGGCAAGGGGAGGCTCCCACCGCACGCTCAGTCAGCCCCTTGTGCACCGGCACACTTCTCCCTTGTGAACGAGCGGGGATGCAAGATTAGCTCTGAGCAGATGTTCCGGCAGCCGGGCTCGTCCGGAGAGAAAGCCCCGTCCTTCCCCGCCGCCTCATTCCTGCGCTCCCGGCGCTCGCCCGCTCCCGCCTCCCGGGCCTCCCCGCGCGGCCCGATGACCTCATCCCGGCATGTTTGCCATTACGCTTTGAGTTACCCAACCATTTTTTTTAAAAATTAAAAAATATAAATTGCTGCTTTGTGAGATCAAAGTAACGATTTCTGGTGCATCTGGAAACTGGAGAAAAAAATTGGAGCAGCAACAGTTGCGCAACTTCAAAGTGTTTCTTAACAATGATATTTCTTCTTCCTCTCCTCCCCGATCCTTCAAGCATCAGATAAAGACAATGGGCTCCATGGCTGTTTTCCAAAGAAATAACCTGCCTAAAGTGCCGCACAAAATCTCAAGTAGACAGGAAACACCTTACACGGCTTTATTCTTTCGATCAAATAGAAATAGTGGGAGACTCGTCTTTCTACAAGCCCAAATTCCGTCGCTTCTAAACGGCCTCTGCGGGCTGTGTTATAACGTGTAGGTAAACGAGTTTCAGGCGCGGGCTGCCACTAAGTCTTTATTCTTTTATAGAGGTTTCTAACAACGCAGCACATGCCCCGTATAACACAGCAGCCGAGTGTAACCCAATAACTCGCAGGGAAGGAGCAGAGGGCAGCAGCGAGGGAAGATTTCACCAGCAGACACCCTCTGGCTGACAGGGGATGTAGTGGACGGAGAGAAGCAGGTACCGGGAGCGGCAGAGAAATGATTATTCTGTTTATTAGTAGGATATGCCTGCCCCGGTACCCCAGTGATCACGGATTCCAAGCAGGCAGGAGAGCGGGTGGGAAAACCACGCTCTCCTCCAGCCCCGCTCTCTGCCGAGGTCACTCTTTCGGGCTCGGTGGCTCTCAGTGCCAGCTCTTTAGTGTTTCCAATGAGAAGCATCAGGATATTTCCCTACCCCACCCGTGTCCCTCAAGCCCCTGAGTCCCATGCATGGGGACGGTGCCCGCAGCGAAATGCTGAGGCCATAAA
Source organism: Passer montanus (assembly GCF_014805655.1). Taxonomy (NCBI): domain Eukaryota; kingdom Metazoa; phylum Chordata; class Aves; order Passeriformes; family Passeridae; genus Passer; species Passer montanus. Next base: position 6,634,306 of record NW_024368707.1, read on the forward strand.
GGGCAAGGCCGCAGAGGCGGAGGCTCTAATGGCTTGGACCCTGCGCTCCTGACCCGGTGCCTCCCCCACACTTGTCCCTTTTGCCCCCTTAACTACTTCAGGACTGTGCCTTTGAACTTGGAGCAGAGAAGAAACCCCCTTTGGCAGGGCGGTTTCCTGCGAAAGGGAAAAAGCCGACTGCAACTCTTGCGTGTCAGGAGATGTATCTGGAGCCCCGGGAATAGAAACCTTCGCCAAGTTTTTAAAGTTAATGGACAAGCATAAGACAGCAAAGCGGGAGAAGGAATAACCCAGAGAGCCGCAGAAGAGAAATCTCAGCTCTTTGTCGTCTGCTCGGAAAAGCAAGAGAAGCCAGGCGCCTCCCGTCCACCAGCAAAAAAGGCCGGGCTGGGTCGGCAGAAGCCAAAAAGCAGAGCACGGCCGGGGCAGGGGCTCTGGGCCTTTAGCTGCAGCTCTGCAGGCGATCCTGCCCCTCGCAGTGCCTGCTGCACCGCGCTGGGGCCGAGCGAGTCTCAGCTCCGCTTCGTGGCCGCGGCCTCGCCCTCCGGGCTGAGGGTGAGCCCCGCGGCCTCGCCCGCCGCCTGCCCTGCCCGGGGACCCCGGCCGAGGCCCCGCCGGCAGATGTGACACCTCGGGGTCACACCTTCCCCCTCCGCCCTGACACCGGGCACGCGGGCCGGCCTGTGCTCTGTAGGCTTTACTGACCCGGTTTTATTGTAGCTGCATCTTCTCTGGTTTTCGCATCGGGTTTTTACTCTCTCTTTTGGTTTTTAAACTCGCGGCTCGGGCGGACGCCGTCTAGCCGGTGTTATGCGATTAATTCTCTTTGCGGCTGCAAAGATTTGCAGGCTCCCCATTCCCTCTTTAAGTTTCACGACTGATCCCCGGCGAATTGCTTTCCAGGTCTGCACGGCGCGGCTTAAAAGAGACGCTTCAAAGGCCGCCTTTTCGTTTTAACGTCGGCATTGGAAAACAAATTCAGCAAACATTTCCCTCTCCCCGAGAGACCGTCACGGCGCACAAGCCCCAAAACCTCGCTGGAGAGAAGACACCTCGGCGGCACCACACAAAACGTGAAAATCCGGTGTGTCACCAGCTCTTGGGAGCTTTACAGCACCGTCCCTTACGGTTTGCGGCCGCAAACCCGTGCGGAGCTGAAATAAGAGCTTGACTTCTTCAGTCTTCCTTGAAATAATCATTGTAGAGAGCTACAGAACAAACTTTTCGGGGTCGGGATCCCGATCTCCGCAGCTGCAGTTTCCATCCTGCACTGTTTCCCGGCTAAACGCCGAGAGGCTCGTCCTTTCGGAGAGCACCTTTTCGTCAGCATATCGCCATATTCCAAAACATGTGTGTCTAGAAACAGAACTAGGTTGGCTGCATTTAACTCTTCTGGTCCTCTAACCCTGATCCCAGATTTAGAAATTGCTCATCTTCCGCTTACAATGGCAGATACATCACAGAATAGGGGGAAACCCCATGGGGGAAATCGATTTCAGAAATTAGTTCACGTTTATTTCAGGAGAAAAATATCCCAAACAGCAAACCAATCAACAATAAACTGGTAACCTATTTCAAATATGCCTGGGAGATCAATGTTATCTCTCTTCACATAATCGGACTTGACACCTCATTTACACGCTGGCGCAGCTCGAAAGCTTTTTATGTGTGTGTTCGTGTATGTAGGTACAAGTATATGCTCTTCTGAGAAACCCTCTGAATTTTGAGTACTGTGATTGGGTTTTGGTTTGGTGACCTTAGGTGCTCAGAAGGGTGACGAGACTTTCATTGTCTAATTACTCAAAAAAGAACGAATTCGGGGGAGAGGGAGGGTTGAGGGCAAACTCACGCCAATCAAACTGGGCAGGACTGGACACATACTAGACAATCCGACTTGGGCTGCCTCTCCCAGAGAGGTCAACCCTAAAGGAATATAGATGGACAGATAGCTGGACAGACTGTCAAGCAGGGACACGAAAAGATTTTGCAAGTTAGAAAAGGAGTTTGGGTTAGCCTGGAAAGGGGTGGCACAGTTCTGAGTTTGGATGGAAGTACACATCGCTTTTGCAGGCATTGCTTTGATCGAAACAAAACTGCACCTACGCTTCACTGTCAAATTCAGAGGAAGAAGGAGAACGCGGACTAAACTGTTCTTTCTCAGATGAAGATAAAGATCACACTCCAGACTGGACGGCCCGGCATCTCAGACACAGCAGAAAGCGGGGTCACAACCAGGGGCTCATACTCACCCCCTCTGCCTTGCCAGCGGGTCCTGCGGACACCAGAGACAACACTTCTGGATGCCTTCAAACAGAAAGCAGGCACGGGCACGGCAGCCCAGCGCTTCCACACACACAGAGGACGCTCCCACACACACACACACACACACGGGGCGACACACGCGGCGTGAGAGGCAGGCGAGCCCCTGGGTGAAGGCTCCAAGCTGGGATAAGTTTCGGGAGCGGCGCGGGGAACCCAGGCAGCCCCGCTGCTTTCCAGGGGCCGGGAAAGAGGGAAGGTTGCAGGGACCCGGCGGCGCCAATTTGTGTCGGCCGCGGGGTTCCCAAAAAACGCCTCCCCAGGCGGGGAGTCGCCGGCTCCAGCAGGGCTCCGAGGAGGCCGTACCTGGGGGTGGCTCCGGGCAGGCTGCCAGACAATTTCCCCCCTCGCTTGCCCTCTGCCTTCACCCCTGCAGGGTGCGCGCTGCACACCAGACCCACGCTCACAGCACCCCCGGCTCTGCAAGCATCCTCCCGTGTAAGAGGTTCTACACATACCTTCATTCTAGATTTTTTTTCCCATATATATATATATATATTCCTTCCCCCCCACATGGTCTTAACTCTTACTCTTGATCAGTTTGCCCAGGGCATTTTTTATCTCTGTCTTAAGTATAGACATACTTCTTCGGAATCGCCTTTAACAGTGCATTTGCCTAGACTTAGTTTAATCTCTCTGCCCAAACATATCCCACAAACCATCCTGTACTGTTTCAGTGCATTAGAATGTGCAAGGAGTCAAATATGTGTAAGTGCGCCTTTCCAGGCTGAAAGCTGCCCAGCTAGCAGGAATCAGGGGGGAAAAAACTAAACCATATGTGTACAATGCCACATTCTGCATTGCGCTATAAGATAAAGAGCTTTGCCGCATCAGTTCAATGGAAGTCATTAACAAGAAAGCCAGTGAAGATTATATCCGTATTTGGGAGGCAAATGCTCGTTTAGAAAATTTATTTGGGATACAATAACGCCAGGTGAGAGTTTGCGAGGCACTAGGAAAATCGGTGATGTATGAGCCTCAGTCGCCTGGAATAAAAGAGGTTGAAAAGATACTCGGAGGGGTTGATCCCCGGGACCTCGGGTGAAGACGAGAGCGGACACTCCCCGCTCGGGGTGGGCACCGTGGGGGCCCCGAGACGCAGGAGTGATGCGCGACCCGCCCCCGGCACTGCCCCGGGCTTCAGCACCCGGAGCCTCCGACGAAAACGCGAGGGGATCGGCGGGGCTCGCCAGGCTTTGCCGAGACAAGAATGAAAATGAACAGCGGGATTTGTCTATGGCAGCCAACGCTGCACCCTTCACAGAACGGTGCCGGACGCGCCGGACTTCATTAGTCGAAACGCGCCAACTCAGTCGCTAATTGTTTCAATTATCTTCCCCCTCCTAACTTGGTTTTCGTTATGTGGAAATTGCTGCAATTTCCCCCGCGGAGTCGCTTGAAAAGAGCGAGCCCTGCAGCCCGCCACTGCTGCTGCCCCCGCCTGCCCCACGCACGGGGGGATGTCTCCGGGGAAATGTCTCCGGGGCATTTCCACGCGAACCTGGAGTTTTGCCTCCAGCTAATCCCAAAGTGCTCAAACTGCGGGCAGTAACACATGACGGGGTGCTCGGGAACTCGCACTTATTCCCTGCCTCAGCGAAACACGCTCGCCTTGCCCGTAACAGGATGAGTGCGATCCCTGCTTTGCTTTAAGCCCTCCCCGAAAGCCCGTGGATGGACAGAGGCGTGTAACCCTGCCCACCCGCGGGCTTGGAGCCCACGGAGGACAGCAGATGCGAGGGGCTCCGGACTCGCCCCTCTCGTCCATCACCTCCCTTGCCTCGCCGGGGTTTGGAGACGGGCGGAGGCGATGCGATGCAGGGCCAACGCGAGCTTTAACACCGCGCTGAGAGTCTGAGAGAGGCTCAGGGCTGGGCTACACGGCCAGGGTGAGACGTGGCTTTCCAAAGCCCACGTCTCCGCTTTTGTTTCGGAGGTAGCCCCAGCAGAGGTAGCGGGGAACGAATAAAGGAAAGAAAAAAGGAAAATGTCGTGTATCGGGAATTGGTACTGCCTCAAAAGACGGCGGGCAGACGTTTCTATCTGCCGGTGCATTCGTTCTGTCCTCTCTCCAGTTAGCAGCCTCAGGTGTATTTTGCCCTGTCGTTCCTATTGCCGACTCTCGAAAACAAAACCATGAAAGTTTTCCGAGGCATCGATAGCGAGCACGCTTCTCCCTCTTTCCCCACGTTACGGAGGTGATGGCTCGGGCCACCCTCTGCTCGTCTCGTATTTTCCGCGTTAAGGGAAGCGGGGAGCGCTTAGTAAATAGCCCCCGATGAGCAGATCTGATCGTCCCTGCACAGTCCCCTCACGTATCCTTTTAAACCACTCGGCCACTGAAATAATCCCCAGTTTACGGCTCGCCTGAGGGGAAGTGCTGGGGAATTATCGCCGGCAAACGCACGGACCGAGTCAGCCTCCTTTTCCCTGCAGGGCTTCACTAACCCGAAAGTGGAGCAGGGATTGCTCCTGCTTCTGCTCTAAAATCTGTTGGAGGGAAAGAGCCCTCCGGGATGCAATATCAGGATAGCCTTCAGTGCGGAGGCTGCATTCCGTGCAGTAAGCAAACCCCGTTCCAGAGGGAGGGAGAGAGAGGCTAAGGGGCTCAGAAAGGCCCTTTGACGCGCCTCCTGCCTTTAACCTTTGGGAGGATGCGGTGAGTGCCCAGAGCCTTACGAGGGGACACAGCCCAGCCCCTGTGAAGAGCCGCGCAGTGTCGCGGCACAGGGCTCTTGCAATACTCCCGCAATACGGGCTGAGCCGGGTTCCCTTCCCGGGAGGACGGGTTTGAGTCTCCTTGAACCCGCGGAACTCGCAGTCCGCTCCCCCGTCCCGGTCAGGGCAGCTCCCGGCCCTGTGCCATGAGGAAGCAGGGCGCTGGGCGGGGCGGGGAGCGCAGGACAGCGGGCTGGGATGGGGAACAGCACAGCGGGCTGGGATGGGGAGCACACACAGCGGTCTGGGATGGGGAGCACACACAGCGGGCTGGGATGGGGAGCACACACAGCGGGCCGGGATGGGGAGCACACACAGCGGGCCGGGATGGGGAGCAGAGCTGGAGGCGCGCGTGGCCCCGCCCGCAGCGCCCCCGGCCCGCCGCTGCCCCCTGGCGCCCGCCGCCGCGCACTGCAGCCCCGCCCGCAGGGACCCGCGGAACCCCGCGCTGGGAAAGCTCCTTCCCGAACACGGAATCCCGCTTGGGAAAGCTCCTTCCCGCACACGGAGCCCGCTCCGTGTTCCCGCACACGAAGCCCGAGCAACGCTCCCCCACCGCCGCTTCACTCCTGCGGCATCTTTCCAGTTCTCTCCACTGGCCACTAAGTTTCGAGGTGGGGAGCAGCGAGAGGCCCGAAACAACAGTGTGCCATCCTCGAGATACGCACCAGCAGTGAGAGGGCCAAGAATGGAGGGACCAGCTCCCTAAAAAAACCCCAAATACCAACCCAAACTGTTTACTATTCAGGAAATTTAATGATTATTGTTTCCCCTCCCTGCAGTAGAATTACCTTTCTTTAGATATTAGATCCTTGGAGAGGCTCTTACGTTCACACTGCAAGGATGAGATAAAGATTAAAGGACATTTTCAAGTATTTTGCAGCACAACAATGAGTATTAAGGTAGAAATCAACAGCATACAGATTTCTCCAAAGCACACAACTCAGGATACTTCCACTAAATGCATTATTTATTAGCCTGTACTGAACTGTCTGCCCTTTGGCACTTATCACTGTTTACTTGCACCACAAGCATCACCCAAAGAGCACTTCAGGAAGAAATACTTTAACGCAGTGCCAAGTGAGGGCATCTTGAATTAGAAAGCTCAAAATGCTTGGTAAATATTGGTTTAGCCTCCCAATATATGTGTAATGAAGTCTCCTATGCCTCATTTATAGTGAGGAAACTGAGGCAAAGCATCCTGCTCTCAGTTAAGCATCGGGCTCAAAAGCAAAAGAGAAATAAAAAGTAAAACATGTTTTTAGATTTTGTTTACTTAAGAGCAAAACTCTTTCTAGAGAAAGAAGTAAAAGAACAGAAAACTGCAAGGCAGACTACAAAGGCTCAAATCAGATTAAAAACAATACACCAAAATGGCCTTGATGATGCACATTTTGCTGCCTTCTATGAAGCTATAGCAAAACATTCAATAAAACCAATAGGGAATATTCAATAGTCTCTATTTATTAAATTCTCATCTGCAACTACACAACACCTATTATTTTTTTTTAACTGAAGAAAGGCAAAACATCCTCCCCAAAACCTGGCAGCATCCATTAAATCTTCTCAGGCTACCCAGAGATCTTCCTCGACAAACCACTCTCAGCTACTGAAATATCCTCATAAGCCATAAAGACAACATTCACACTCAAGCTAATCCACCTCCTCAAAGGCAAGCACAAAGTAGAGTGAAGCCCTTTGGGTCAGAACTTGGTTGGCTTGAAGAAGAAAAAAAGTGGAGTTTCTACTCCTGCCAGTGTGTGATGCTGGCAAGCAAAGTGGATTAAAACAGCAGCAAAGCTCATCACTTCAATTTTGTTGCTATGCTACAGATATTTTAGAACTCTGAAGTTTATTTTAACAATATCTCTGTAGAAATTAGGCCCATTAGATATAACTCACCCAAAAAAGCACATTTCATCTTCAGGGGAGCCAGAACAACCCACATACAAACCAGCAACACATCTGAATTTGCAAAACCACAGAATGGGTCAGGTTGGCAGGGACCAGAGCAGGTCAGCTCCTCAACCTCCCTGCTCAAGAAGGTTCATTTCAGAGCACATAGCAAGGGACTGTGTCCAGATGGTCCTGGAATACCTCCAGTGAGAGAGACTCTACAACATCTCTGGGCAATCTGTCCCAGTGTACCTGCACAGTAAACAAGTTCTTTCTTGTGTTCAGGTGGAACTTCCTGTGCATCAGTTTTTGTCTGTCACCTTTTGTCCCAAGAAGAATGGTGTGTCTGGATGCCTGGCTCCATCCTCTTGACAGCCCCCCTGCAGGTACTGACAGACATTGGTGAGGCCCCTCTCAGAGATCTCTTCTCAAGGCTGAACAAGCTCAACTCTTTCAGCTTTTCCTCACGAGATATTTGAGATCTTTGGAATCCCAGCACATCCTTGGGCCATTTTGGCAATTGTTATTAAACACCAAAATGATACTTTCCCAACAGGTCACACCAATACTATGGAACCTGCAGCACTCATGCAGTCCACACAGTAAATTAATCCACTTCACAGCTTCCTTCTGGGGGTAAACTTAAACATGCTGGTAAACTTAAGGTAGGAGTGTTGCAGTTTGGATCAGTTGTCTCAGTGGTGACAGCAGTAATCCTCTCCCAAGCAGCAAGGCCCTTCCTCCTCGTGTGCCAATGATCATGCATGGCAAAGACAGCAGCTCTGAGACAGAAATGTGTTTAGTCTTTCACATCCAGTGCTTTTACGCCCTGAATATCCACACAATTTCAGCTTTGGGGATGTGCAAACAGACACACCACTAAGAGAAAGTTAATGAGGACTATCTAAAAATAATGGGTGCCACACTGCCACTCGCAGTTTACATTTGGCCTTCAACCCTAAGGAGAAAATGTCTCTTTTTCCCATTCTTGCTGCAGGAACATCTGCCAGACAGGCCATGAAGGAGTAAGTGTGGGCAGAGCAAACCCCAACCCACTCATATTTATTTCTTGGCTTAAATACTCAAGAGGCACTTATTGAAATCTTTGTTATTCATTCAGCAAACAAAGAGAAGACTCTTCAAAAAAATTTGACAAGCTGTTTCCAGCCACAATAAAAAGTCAGTCTCACAACACTCAACACACAGGTTTTACTTTACTCAGAGAGAGATGTGGCTTAGGGGACAAAGCATGAAGGTAAACAGGGTGAAGTCAGAAACCACCTACACCAAAAACTCTGGATAATGCCATAAAGTAGCCTTGTTTTGATAAATTTCTTCTTATTTGGCTTAATGATTTCTTTCTATAAATCCTGGGGCATGAGGAAAGAATTTTTCACCAGAGATAGTAGAGAACATACATCCAGCACTTCAAACCAAAGTTCCATTGATTTTATCAGTATGTGACTATGATTTCACTTTGATGGATGACAATAAAGTCACGCCAAACTGAAATTGGAGGAATTGCAGAGTCATAGACACAGCACGTGGGACAAGTGACACTGTCCATGCAGCATCTTCTCTGTGCTTTGTGTTCCCACCTGAACTGTGAGCATCTGGGTTCAGAATGGTTTAGGACACAGGAGAGATGTGGCACTACCTTGCTCTGCCATAAGCTATTCTTTCCCACCTGTGAGGGTTAATCCAGTAACCCCTCAAATTAGACTCATACTGTCTTTACATGATTGTACTGAGGAAGCAGATGGCTTACCTTATGCCACCACCACACTCAGCTGTGTGACTGCTCCTGTCAGCTCTACAAGTGAGGCTAAGACCATGCTATCACAGGTCTTATAAGCCAAGCTTTACAAGCATGCTGTTACTTCCAAACATTTAATAACTTTTAAGGATTTTTGTTCTGCAACTCTTGTCTTGACATTTCATCTTGCACACACAGCAAATGCAGCACATCTGGAACTGATTGAGCCTTCTGGTGTGGCACAGATTTGCTCTGCTCCCGTCTCACAGCCATGTTGGAATGCTGAGAGCACGACAGCACAACAGACGTTAAGCTCAGTTCTTATTTTATGTCCACAGGCAGCACAGGCCCACTCCTGCAGGGGATAATCTCATCTTCAGCCTTGGTGTTCTGGGACAGCAATTTACAACAGTGGCAGAACATCTTCCCAGGTGTTAAACTGTTTACTTAACCTGTGCAGGAGGTTGGCATTTGGTTTTATATAAAATAATTGTGACACCAAGGCTGCTGCCTACAAGTGAAATGATCAGTGAATCTTCCATTTCCATAACCATATGGGACTGTTGTAGGTAAAATGATTTCTTATTGACACACAATAAATACTTATGTGTCAAGCTGTCCACAGTATGTCCATTAGCACAAACAACAGAGTGACAGAAAAGACAGTTAGAATTAGAGCAGAATCTTTTGTGATAATAAAGAGAATTTTCCATTACTTCAGCTGTCATCTGGACAGGACTATGTGATAAAAAGCTTCATTGGGAATTCAATATTTAATAAGTCTTCTTTCACAGCTGAGTGAGCAAAAAAAAAAAAAAAAATCCAAACCAAAACACCAAAGCTTTAAGCAGATAAATTAATGTCACATATGACTACAGTTTTGCTGCAGCATTTTTTCCAAAACTGGCTGATGTTAACAGTAAGTCCACTATGTAAGAGACTTTAGAAAAGATGAGAGATGTCTGGGTCCTTCCAAGGCTTTTGACTACATAATACATTGACATTCTTCTTGCAGCTACTGTCAAACTTACCTAGAAAGAATGAACAGATCAAATAATTAAAAGGAAATTAGACAGTCCAACACAGCAGAAAGAGGGGTTTTGTTTCCCTGTCAAGAACAGATAATATATTTCCTGAACAAAACCCCTTTTCCACTAGATTTCCTCCACCTGCTTGCTAGACTATTTGTCTGTGCAGCAGTCCATCAGTCATAAAAAAAAAAAAAGGTAGGCAGCATCCAGGATCTTAAATGCAGAGATCAAAATGGTGAAAGATCCATCCCTTGTACTGAACGTAAATCTAACCAAGCTGGACTGCTGAAAGAACACACTTTCATCAGCAGTATTTACTGCTACACTGTTGTCAGGATCATAATGGCCCTAACCAAGGATAAGAAAACGTTTGCTTTGCTAACCTATGGTTCCCAAAACATTTAGATGCAGGTCAGTCCCCAAGGATCCCATTTCACTGTCCTTCCTTAGACTTTCAGCTCATTTTTATGAATTCTCTAGCCTTTAATGGATGCAGCCATAATCCTGCAAAGGAGCTTTGTTTGAATTGGTTGTAGATAAACACACACTGAATCAGAACTATGCAGAAAGGCTTCTGGGGAATCTGAGAAGCCAAATCACAGTGTTTGAAAACTAAACATCATCTTTGAGAGTTACAATTACATTCCAGTATAATGTACAATATCCATGCATTCCAGCTATTTGAGGCAGGGATGTATGCTGGAGCAGGCCTAGAGTTAATTTATGGGGCCAATCATCATTTGGAATCTCTGCTGCAGAAAACATTGTTCCTGGATCTAAAATTCTCAGTAAACTCTCTTTGTACTCTGAAAGTACAGAGCTGAGACTCACTATGTGATATCATGACTTCCTAGGAACAACTAGCTGGAAAAACAAATGTCTCAAGTGTGTAAATGTTTTTGTTAGATTTTTGCAAGTAATTCACTGTGGAGTTGATGTTTTATCTCTAAAGGTGAGTGAGTCTTACCAGGAGATGCTATGTCTGCGTAAGTAGTGGCTGGGATCTGCAGTAGGTCAGGTGCACTCACATCCAGAAATGGCAAAAGAGGAGATTTTGAGTCTAAGGCACAAATTACCAATGCATTCTAAATAAAGGATCATTGTTTCTGCTTCCTTTTCTTCAGTGAACAACACAGCAAGGGGTAATGATACCTCTCCACATTTTGACTCTTTTTACTTCAATTAAGGAAGATATATTTGGACCTTTATCTCTCTCTGTCCTGGAAGAACACCTTATAGTAACTTCCCCAATAACACAGGGCATGTCTCTACCACTCTGCTGCTGGGATGAGGAGTGTGCCTCTGCAGAAACTCCCCACCAACTGCACTTCAGCTGACATCACAGAGAAGTCTTAGAGAACGTGATTTGGAAAAACGCAAACATGAAAATGCATTTCAGGAGTGCACCTATTGTGTTGCAAACAAACATTAAATCCCCAGCACTAGAGTTTGTGTGAAACAAATAGCTATGTGAAACAAATTTGTTTTGTGAAACAAATAACTATGAAACATAAAGCATCAAGTCCTCTCCAACAATTTTTCTCTAAACAGCTATCCCAACTCAACTGCACTCCTTAGTAAACATTGCCACAGAACACTATACAGAATGGGTGTTTATAAGACATTCCCAAAGGAAAACAGGGAGGTAGAAGAGGAGAGAGTAGCCTGGAAACAACTCATTGCCTCAAGCTCAGCTAAACCACCTGAGTGGTTTAAGATGGTTAACTCTGCAGAAAATCATGCTCTAAGAAAACCAAAATAGGCGACAGATACCTGCAAACATCTACATTTGTTGTCTCCTCTCAAGGGATCCTAAAGACCATGGTTGTTAATGGAATTGGGATTATTTCACTGGGCAAATACATGTTATTTTGAGAATTCCTCCACAGGAGCAACTCAAATGAAAAGCTTAGTCAACAATCAGTAGGTTAATATACTCATTTTACACAAGTTTAACTTTTCTGAAGATGAAAAAACATGTGTATTTCCTTACTTGAAGGAAACAGGTCAGGCAAGTAAGACTTGTTTAACTGATAGAGGAAAGGGAAGAAAAAACCCCCAATGCATTACTGAATTAAAAAGAGGCAAATTAGTGAATTTGCTTGAAACACAGATAAATATGTAATGCCCCACCTCAAAGAAAAGGCTCTTTTGAAGTTTTTTCCTGGTTTACATACATGATTTTCTGAAAAAGAATCTAACAGTTTTGGAAAGATTGCTCAGAACAGTTTAAGTAACAAACCAAAATCACCTGTTCGTGTTGACCCCTCCCATGAATGCTCCTATTTTCCTTCCACTGCAGAGAAGGTGTGTTAAATGGCAACTCTATATATTAAGTGATTTGAGTATCAGAAGTGTAAAGAGACCTTGAAACTCTGAGTTGTCTTTTGAATACATGCTTCTATCTTTGCTAGTGAAAAAGAGGTACAGGTAGAAACTAGTATTAAAGATTTTCAGAGTCTTCATGAGGACAGTGTTAGCTTCTCTCAAGGTACATACCGTGGCACCTTTGCAGAAATCCTTAATTTTTCATCTCAGTGCTCTAATGCAGCTGTTAAACACTGACAAAAGTTTTGTAAAACTATGTAAAGTATGTACACTTATAACACGTTCTTTCCTTATCCATTACAGCTTATTTAAAACCAGGGACAATTTTTGAATATACTTATTCTTTCCAGAGGACATTACCTTAGGCTTGTCTACACTGAGTTTGGTTCCAATCAGTCTCCATCCACTCTGCTTCTCTAGTCTTGACTAATTTTAGAAAACCTGTCATCATCAAGTTCTTGCATGGCAGTTCTCTTCTTCAAATCCCTAACAAGTAAATACAGGTCTCAGCACAGATCTGGAGATGCTCAGGCCTCAGCTTTATGTTTTGGAAAATTAAATATTTCTTTCTGAATCAACTCACTGTAATTAACTAAATACTGCTTTTTAGAAAACCCTTAAACAACCAACCAACCAACTGCACTATGTAGAACCCCTAACTCAGTCATGTTAAGACTGCAATCCTTCATGACAAATGCCACAGGCACAGCATGGTTATGAGCTGCCAGAGTACAGGATTAACTCAATTTACAGTACAGCAATTTCATACACAGCACCATGAAGTGTAACAACACAGCTAAATATGCTGGCACAGGATCAGCAGGGCTTTCATTACCTTTTAACATGTACTACTAGCCCTCTTCAGAACATGTTGTCTCCTTTTGGCAATTCCCCTTTGCCACACATTCCCCAACAAGTGCCACAAGCCATGGGTCCAAGTCTGTGGATCTTGGGAGGCCCAAGTTCAGGGCAGGCTAACACTGCTCTCCCATCACTACACCTTCTCAAGGCTCAGTAGTGAAGAGTCCATGAAGATCTATTTAACTTTGTTCTGGCTCTGACCTATTTAACTCTGTTCTGGCTCTGACTTTAGCACAATTTTATAAAGAAGTAATTTTGTAAACTTTACAGAAAGTTCCCTGATTCTCAGTCCAAGATTTCTCTGATTCAGGATTACATCTGCTCTTCTACACCTTTTTTAAAGCAGTTCTAGACTTGATGCTGAACTGAAAATCCCGGAGCTGCCTGTTAAACAGAACAGCAGTGAAACAGGAGCAGCTGAAGCACATTTCATTTCTCACTGAAGTACCTTAGACCTGACCAGCAGGATGGCACAAATGGCAGAAGTGAAATTCACTTCACACAAATGACATAGATACAAAAATAATTCACACTGAATTTGAAGAAATTACAGGGAGAAGCAGTAAGTTCCCTCTTCATAACTCTGAGCATTTATTTTTAAGTCTCTGCTTTTATTCTGGTTATCCAAGAACATGTTCAGTCACCGTATCAAAGCTGAATAACCAACCCCCAGCAGGATAAACTGTCCATCTGTAACAACAGCACATACATAGCTAAGTATGTTCTTGAGGGGATTACAAATCCTTCTGCTAGATTCTGATCACCTTAGCTACACTTCAGCTTCTTGCAGTGGTCAATGGAAAAATCCAAGAACTCACACAGGCAACCTTATAATCTGCTTTTGCACAGTTTCTTTGTGAATTGTGATTGCTTCTGTCCTCCCACTTTGACTAGCCAGACAAGCTTAATGCTGGTCCCACTGGAAATACCTGGCTTTATGCACATGGTTTAATGAAACCACCTTCAACATTCTCCTTGGATCTTCCACGAAAAAATGCTCTTGTTTCAAACCAAAATTATTAATATTTAATAAATGATTTTGTTACAAATAACAAAATCTCTGTCCCATGATACAAAAGTCCTTGCAACTACTCAGCAGCTTCTATTGAAATCCCACCAGTCTCCTTATTTCTTGATAGATAGGAGCAGCCAGTTCTTTGGCTTTCTCTGCTCCATCCTCTAAAACCTTTACCAGATGAGACTTGTCTTCCTGGAGCTTCTTGATTTCATTCCTGATAGGTGCAAATTTTTGGATAACCGACTCTGCCACCACCATTTTGTAGTGAGCAGTGTCGAGACCAGTGGCCTGGTGCAGCACCTCTTTGATGCTAAGCCCCGTTACTGCAGCGTGGATGGACACCAGGTTGGAGACGCCGGGGCGGGCGGCGGGCTCGTAGGTCACCTCCGAGGTGAAGTCAGTCACAGCTTTGCGAAATTTCAGCACGATCTCATCTGGGCTGTCTGCTATGTTAACAGTAGCTAACCTCTGTGGGTCTGACTTGGACATCTTCGCTGATGGATCTCTCAGGGATTTTATTTTCTTTGTTGTACCTTTAAAAAAAAAACAAGTTATGAGCATAATGGTTTCCTATAACAATTGCTAAGAACAATGTGCAGCTATATGATGAAGCTGTTCACCCTTGCTCAAAAATGAACTGCGAGCACAATCACGTATGTTCTGTTTAGTCCTTGAATCCTTCCTGTCCTTCTAAGAAGCCACCTTTCTCCTCTCATAAAATGAATGAAGCCTGTTCCCTCTCTCCAATCCTCACTAAGCAGGAACTTCTGCTGGGGCTACTCTTAATATTTTATGTGGCTTACATGCTGATTTCCCCCCAGATTTCTCCCCCCTTCTTACTGCACCTTACTGAATGGCTTTGAGTAGTGGAGAAAAAGGTTAACCTCCACTGGTAAAAAAAAAAAAAAAATCCCATAAGAGTTAATCTCCTTATTTCAGGGAACTCTTCCACTCAAAATCTCTTGGAAATTCTCCCAAATCTCAGTAAAAACAGTTATTAAAATTCTCTAACTCAACACTGACCAGCTCTGTTAGACGTAAAGCACTGTTCAGATAAGAAACGTGTGGGTATTGTACAAACTGCTAAGATACATGCATGTACATGAAATAGATTAGTAGCATTAGGAGAATATTGCAAACTACTTTAAACAGCATCAACCCACAATGCTTCAGTTTTTCACCAAGAAATATCATTAATGGACTACCTAAAATATCACTTATCTACAGAGTACTCATAGTTGTTTTTAGACACCTAATAGAGCCAACAAAATTACCTGCATACTGCTCATAGATGGCCTATGTACTCAGTGAAAGGATAAGGGTTCTTCCAGCATACAATTCAGATTGCCCCAGAAAGTGCTTTGTTCTGAAATCACCTTTTGGAAGAGTCTCTTCTGCAAATTTGAAAGAATCCAGGTAATTCAATTGTCTACAGCTAGTGAGTCTGAATAGGTCCCTAACTTTTTCATTCACCTAGGATATTTTGTTGGTTTGCATATACTTGTGAATTTAAGAAGGAATGCTTTTTGGGAGCAAAATGAAATATTTTTTTCCTTTTTTTTCCTTTTCAAACTGAGCTTTTTATTTAATGGTAAACAGTCTCACCTGCATCAGAGGCTACACTCATCTCCTCCTTGTAGTGCTTGCTACTCCATTAGAACCTGCAGAGTTTGCAATCCCTAATATTCTCAAAACTCCACTCCAGGTCTAACACCATTTTTGTCACTGAAGCTTGAAAACTGAGAAAGGTTTATTACTGCCTGTCTTTTCTAAGGTGAGAGCTCCTTGCCCTTTTGGGGGCGAAGGTCTCTGCTGTGCATTCCTCTACATTACTTACAACAAAGATGCAACGCTTCATCCTTGCCCAATTCTTCACGTTTCTTAGCAAACATGCCATTTGTGCCATCTGACTCCTCCTCACCCCCCGGCCTATGACCTTATAGCTCAAAAATGGCTGAGAAGATTTTCCTTGTAAGTCTTCCTGAGACTCAGATCAAAACCCTAAAGTCTTAAGCTCTGTGACAGACACATATTGAAATACTCAAGCATATATTAAACACCCTTAAAAAGAGCTGGAGCACTGTACATATACAGCAACAGGCTGTTCAGCATGCTTAAAGTAAACATCTCCCACTTGGACACTGAAGAATTTTGCTTGCTAGAGGTCTCTTGCCTTGTTGCTTACATCTCCTGAATGAGCAACATGGAACAGAGACCCTTCTCTTAAAAGGTCCAGTACCTGAAGAGCAAGGCTGACTGGCAGCAGTAGAGTGCATCTGGCCCCCTGGACTAGAATACCAGACATCACGTACATTCCTCAACCATGGATTTCTAAAGCCTCATATCTATCTTGGGAGTTCATTTTCACAGCCTCTAGGCTCTTGCTGCCAGTTTTTAATTTTCCACTCCCTTAATATCAGTTTGCCCCCTTTTCTTCGTCCCTGAAACTATTTCCCAATATTTAAATCCATCTTCAACTTCGAAGTGCAGTTAAGGAAAAAAAAAATAACCAACTCACTTAAAATGGCTTTGGGCACAGGAAAGAATTCCCCATATTTCTTGTTGAAATGTTGTGCTATATCTTGGGCTAGTTCCAGGTGCAGGACTTGATCTTCTCCAACAGGAACACGTGTTGACCTTTTAATAAAAGACAGATACAGGAAACTCAGCAAAGCTCTCTGGTTCTGCTGAAATGTTACTCAAGACTGTCACAGCTTCTGCCATGACAGAGGGCCAGAATGAGCCAAACACTCAGTCCCAGCTAGACATAGGTGCTGTGGGAACAAGATCCCAAACTGTACATATTCAAGGATGAGTCTGCTTTTTGTGCTGAACTGAAGCACATAAAACCAAGGGCAAAAATAGCCCTTTGTGAAGACAAATATGGCAAAGATACCTGTAAGAGCAACTCATTAAACTCAGCTCAAAGAAAGGTTTCTTTACTATCTCCTGCTGCCTCTTTAGAGATCAAAGAGCACAAGCTATAGTGTAAAAAAAAAGTAAGAAAGATCTGCAAGGCATAAAGTGCAAGCAGCTTGTCATGCTTGTCTCAGGAAAACATATCTGTTGTTGAGGAGTTAGTACTGAGGATATATCAAGGGAAGGAAAGAAGAGAGTGTTTCTTTTTCATCACAATTGTATAAATCATGTGGTCCAGTGCCTCTATTGTCACAAGTGTTATTAGAGGATTAGAACTGTTGGATTCAAAAGATAATTTGATCTTCTGTATTGAACTCAATGGCTTGAATACACTTCTGGAAGGAAACACAATCTGCATCAGAGGACATGAGGAGGTGAAGAATCTGTTACTTCCCCTGGTGATTCTTTCCCACAGTTAATCATAGTTGCTAAAAATGTATGATTCTTTTAGATGAGGCAGACTTGAAATCTTGCCAGCTTTTGATTACTCTCCCATCCCCCAGCAGATTTTTTTTCTAAGGCTTATGGGGTATTCAGCTATGAATACTGGACATGTTCCAAAATAAGGAAGATCACTATGCATCTTTTAAGTTCCCAGAAAATTTCAGATCAACATGGTACTCTTTCCTTCCGATTCTGAATTACTGGGCTGACATCCAGGAATCAATTTGTCCACCTTTATTCCCAACCAGTCAGTAAGGCAACCTAAAAACAGCTACAGTAGGAATCAATAGGAAATCACAGTGCCCTATAACTGAGAGAAAATCAGTTACCATAATCAATATACTTTAAGCAGGTCAAAAGAAATGTTTCCATATGCCAAAATGGTTCCATATTCACAAAGTTTGCCACTAAACAGAAAACATATTATCTCTATAAAAGTCTCTGCACGATACCTTGCCTTTTTCCTTGCTGTTTTTTAAAAAATATTTCTATTCTGGTGCTATTTTTACTCCTTTCTGTCATGTATTTACCTTCTGTCCATTTTCCTGTCTCTTTGATCCTTGGTTCATCTGAGAAGTACTGTTTCTCCCCCTCCTCCAGCTCTAAATTCTACTTCATGACTCCTGTTCCCTTCCTGTGTTTCTGTTTCTCACCAATTCGTGTTCCTCATATCATTTTGTTTATATTAAAACATTTCTTATTAAAGACTTTAAGTCAAGTTTCTTCAAAGAGATACTGTTTCTCTTTCAAATTCCTTGTTTTGTGCTCTGGGTGGACAGCCTGCTGTTAATACAGACAGTAGCTAACAAACCACTGGCTTTGCTAAGGAAAGATGAAACACCTGATCTTATTAAAGATGGAAGAGACAGACATGGTTGAGCTCAACCAAAACAACATGATTTCTGATAAAGTTGTCTAAATTTCACCCTTAAATACTTGACACTCAAATCACTCAAATATTTGACAATCAGATGGGACTTCAAATAAAATCATTATAATAGTCAAAATAATTCTGACTTTTGCTTGCTTCCTGTTATTTTTAGTTAAAATGTAGGTAAATTAGAAATAGGGACTTCAAATAATGATCATATTCAAAATAATTCTGACTGTTGCTTGCTTCCTGTTATTTTAGTTAAAATGTAGGTAAATTAGAAATATCATCTCTTGGTCTTCTAACAGTCCCGTTTTCCCTACTATGATCAATTAAAACGAAATTTCTCTAGATACATTTTCCTGAATTCACAACTGGTTGATCTTGGTTAGTCTGACCTGACATCCTTGTCCTCTGTCCTATGTTACTTCTCTGTCCCAACCAATACTCACAATTTTCTTCAGAACAATGCTACAAAGTACATATGCTTGGAACATAAAAATAATTCATATATGGTGCACTGTCTTTAACATTTACTTACTGAGACAGTTTAAATCATGTTATGAAATACAACCAGTCATGACAATGCACTACAAATTCTATTAGCCAGGCTACAGGTTTAGGCATGCTGAATCCCAGTCTCTCACTAGGGGCTGTTTCCACTGCAGCACTAGCCCAAGTACTATGAGCTGCAATCAATAAATTACTCTTTTTCATCAGTATGAACTGGCCTACACAGAATCCCCCACTAATATTGGTGTGCTACATACAGTTCAAGTACCTCTACAGTACACTGCATAAAATAAAGCATAACTACATAAAAGAAATTGTATCAGTATGAGTGTGTAATATGTATAATTAAACATCAGTCTGTTATAATTCCCTAAGAATTATTCTCACATGACCAGCTTTTGCTCTTTACAGCCCTGTCAGTAGTTTTTTAACCAGGCTAGATTTCAACCAGCCACTTGAGAGTCTGTCATCCATTTCCAATCTTCTGATCTAATCACACCCATCTCCCCTGCTCAATAAGTTAGCATGTTGACCTGACAAGCATTCATTCCAATGCAGCTGAACAGACATTGCCCATGGGCTCACATTCTGCCTCTTACTTGTACAGCAAAATATCTGCTGCTTGAAGCACAGGGTAAGTCAACAAACCAACAGTTCCTTCGCTATTCTGGCTGGCACGCTTCATCTGTTTGGAAAAGAAAAAACAGAAAAGAATCACACTTTTGACTAATGGTATCAAGGTCTGTGATTTTAATTAATTAGAATTCTGAATAATTGAGTAATTTGTTATGTAGCTCTACAGAAGGCAGTGTCATGTAAAATCCAGTCCTTAAATATATTCTGGTTTATGTCTTATATTTATGAATTTCTCTACACTGTTCTGATATTCTAGTGAGAAGCGAACATAGGATTTCTTTTGTTTTCTATTTGTAACCTTATTAATGGAAATGATTTCAAGTGCAACACCACCAGGCTAAATTATTAAATTTGTATATTATACATAAATCCTACTTTTGAAATAGTGTCTTCAGCAATAAATTTTTGAAATACTTCTTAATGGAGATCCAAAAAGGTATTAATACCTATGTTAGGGATCACACACAGTCACCAGGACAGCCAGTGACAGCTGGGAGAACCCAGAACTACAGAGGCAGAGTCCAGTGCTGTCTCCAGCAGTTCTCACTGCTCCCCACAGTCCACTTAATGCATTCAAGTCCTCTACTGCTCCCTGATATGGATGACCTAGATCAAGGCAGTCAGGCTGCAAACCCTAATTCTGTTCTAGCGATGCCATAGCTATTTTTACTTTTGGCAATAGTTAAATATACTAACCCCCTTCAAACCTGAATTATTTCATTAGGACTGTTCAAATATATTTAGACTTGTCTCACACTCTCCAACAGATCCTAAATTCTGTCTACATCTTCAGTGCCTAGGGTTCAGGGAACCTAATTTGCAAAGCCTAGCACCTGTAACACCTATCTGTAGGTCTGGAAAGTCAATCCAGTCAAAGTAGGACTAAACAGCTTAACTTTAGAACCTCAGGTTTGAAAAGGTTTGCTTTAATCTATGCCATGCATTAACACTGGTTGCTGTATTTAAGTTTTACTGGTTTTATTTAATTAAGAAGGAAAACAGGAAAAAAGAAAACATCTGGAGGTATTTAAGACTGCTCTGAACTCTGGAAGCCCAAACTGCTCTTAAGCTGTTGGGGTTTTTTTCCCCCCCCTTTTTCAGATACTTCTCTCTCCTGTCTTTTTCTGCTTACTAAATGTCAAAATAAAATACAAGGAAATTAAATGCAAGAACTCTGTTGATGCAGTCAGGCTGATGCAACACCAAGATTAAGAAGATGAACATTTGACACTCGTAAAGGCAAATGTTTAAGATACAATATCACTCAGCACATTTTTAATATTTATCATTTCTATACTCCTCTTCAAACATATGCCTCTTTTGAACACTCTTCCATAAAATCTACAGAGCAGCCACTCTTTATAGTGGAAAATGAAAAGCTGTTTATGGACCTCCTTAATCAGCAAGGGCCAAAGTTTCCACTGCAATATCTTCCATTACTTTTGCATAATTAAACAAGCACTGAAATAACACTGAATGTTCTAGCAAAATCAGTTTAACAACAGCAAACAAACCTCTTTTTTAGCACAGTTTTTCTGCAAATCTCTACCAAAACCACAATTCTGTAGCTTCCAGCAGGAAAATGTTTACTAAGAGGACCAGACCTGGAGAGATATGTTTTACCCCTTCCACCACAGGACTACAGAATTACTTAAACCTAAAACAAGAACAACCGTGGTACAAGCTGGTACTTCATAGATGAAAAGTATTTCCAGGACAACATTTCTACTGAATTCCCATAAATTTCTTCTAAATTTACCAAACTGTCCGTACCTTCCACTGGGGCAAACGTAGCAGACGTGGCACATTAGTTAAGCACCCAAGAATCCAGGCAAGTTCTGCATGCTCAGGAACCTGAAAGGATGAAGTTAGAATCTGTTTAAATCTTCTTCTTTTATATGCGTATTTCCTCAAAGTCAGTAAGAACAAATTGCATCAAAGATGAGAAAACCAATTATTTCTATTACTTTTTCAGTAAGGTCAAGTGACAAGCTAATGGAAAGTTTTGGAAACTGCCAGGACTGAATGCTCTATATTAAAATAGTATAGCAAGGTTCTTGATCCTATCCACTAATATTCTAAATAAGAAAGAAAATGCTTTAGCAATAGCAGAGTTGAGCACACATGTAAACTCCTTTGCTTGAATACTTGATTCACTCTTCACAATATTGGCAGGTTTGAATCTTTAAGAGCATGCTAACTGTCTCAAAGATGTGCAAAGCTTCATGTCTGCAATATGATATAACAACCCAGACAGAAGACAGTAAAAAGTGTTTGTGAACAAGTAAGAACTACTAGGATTATTAATTGCTTTGTTGTCACATTTAAAATACAGTAATTTCCTAGCTAGCAGTCATTGGACTACTTTGGTAACCAATATGTAAAAGTATCCAACCTCCAGACTACAGCTCAGTGGTTAGAAATATTTCAGGTTGATTCTTTCCCTTCTTTCTGCCTTTCCCACAGATTCAGGGTTTTTATTAATTCTCTCATGCTTATTTGACCTCCACTCTTCTGTGCCCAAGACAAAGTGCAACAAAATACTGGAGTAAAAGGAACTTCACAGAAAATACTAAGCACAAGACTCCTATTTCATCTAGAAGGAATCACCATCTGGTTGAAAGTGGTTTCTCATTTCTTTCTTCTAGTCACGGACGGCGAGGAGATGGTGCTCTGTTGCACTTGTGTTGACAAGAAACCTCTTTAAAAGCTATGCAGTCATTGATTCAGCTCTGTCAGATGTTGCTTTCGCAGCCAAGACTGCACGTGCGTTTCACTGGATCAGTGGATTTGACATTACATCAGTTATCAAAACACCCAGTGATCTAAACAGCATTTGTTGGGTTGAATACACAGTTCTGGGTCCTACCAAGTTATATACATTTCCTATCTTCAAACACACAGTCCTTTCCTAAATATTACTGAAGTGCTGAATATGCTGAAGAAAAAACCTGATAAAATGGGGATAAATTATAGAAGTATAATATACATAGAAGTATACCAAAGAGTAGAGATTTCAGTTGGAATAAAATTCAGTACTGGAGCCTAATGAGTCAGCATTCATCATCCAAATTGCAGTAACTGACTGTATATTGGTGTGTGAATCAGGAGGTTCTAGGCTTAAACCACAAATCATTTGTCAGACTGAATCACGGTTTTAGCTACCGTGTTTTACTTGGCAAGAGGGGCAGGTAATTGCTGCCTTTGGTTGGTCATGGTGCATCTGCTCAAATGTTACTCATTTAGCTATTTTAGTATTCCATCACATTGATTGCACAAATCTGATACAGAGAAACTAGAAGACATGATGATGTCTTATAGAAAAATGGCTCAGTCTACTTTTCCTTTCACTGAGCGATACCCATGGATCACAATCAGGAGAAACCATTCTCCCAGACAAACTCCATCAACTTCTTGCTGCAGGTCCATTTAAAACTGCAGGCAAATGTCCTCATTAAACAACCAAAACACAGGAATGTAAGAAATAACACTGTACTGAATCACAACAAAGGAAATGCAGCCTTGTGCTCAATTTCCAGGAGTAGCACTTGGGGCAAACACAGGAGCCTACTGCTTCCTGCAGTATCTTCCCCTCATACTTCTCCAGCATCCATTATTGTTGCACTAGGGAATATGAGAAGGTATTATCCCTGGCCCAGTCCTGGTAATGTACCCAGATTCCTCAGGAGTAAGTCTAATCCTTTTCTGAACCAGCTGATATTGCCCATTTCATAACCCCATGGAGCAGCAAGCTCCAGAGGCTTAAACCCGATGTGTAAAGAAATAATTTAGCCACTAATGTATCCATGTTTGTTTACTGGTTTTGAATACCACCTGCACAATTTGGTGAACAATTCCACATCCAGCTTATTCAGTGTTTTTCTGACTTTGGAAACTTTGATTGCATATACCTCAGCCTTCTCCTCTACAAACTGAAGCAACCCTGACATCTGAATTTTTCCTTCTTAAGGCAGCTACTCTATCCTCTTGCTGCATGAAGGCCTCTTCTTTGTATCATATCTAAACCATTAGTTCAGTCTGGAGACTCTAAAACTTTCACTCAGTATTCAAAAAATGGGCACACTAAGGTTTTGCATGGTGACAAAATGTCATCTCTGTCTTATTCACAACACTTTTTCTGGTGATGTGGTGATGACGACATATCATTAGCTTTTTTGAAAATTGCTTGTGCTGAGTCAATGATTTCAGAGAACTACCAATGATGACTCCAGGACTTTCTTCCCTGCATTGTGTGAAGAAGGTTTAGAATACTTTTACCCAGATGTTTTAAAGTATTTAAATATCTTCTACCCCTTATCTGCCTGTCCACTCTGTTTTATGAGTTCTATTGAATTTCCTTTCCTTGGCATAGCATTTGGCTACATATAAGGACTTAGCACTGCCCGTGAACTTTTGTTCACTATCTTCTTCAGGTCATGAAGGAAGATGTTGACTAGAACTGCTCCCAGCAAGAACCCTGAGGAACATGAGACTGGCGACTCTGCCATTCAAAAAAACAAAAATAAAAACCCCAAAAAACAAAAACAAAACAAAAAACACCCCACCACCAATAAAATGTGAGCATTACAGCCTACGCAGCTTACAACAGTGAAATGAAAGGAAACAGAGAAGAGACATCTCATATTTGCATAAATCTACAAAACAATTTTCAGTTGATTCCTATTGTGTTAGGTAGTGTTGATTGTGCCATCACAAGGAAAACCTTGGTCAAAGAAGCATCACTTTTCACACAGTTTTCATTAAAAAGAGTAAGACTGTTAGAAAGGTGTTCTGCTTGCTTCTTAAATGCATTTTTTCAAAGGAGGTTACCCAATAATCTGACTAGAATTTCAAGTAATAAAAATATAAAGAGGTCCAATTAATTCAGGCTATTCTGTCTATACTTTAACCAATAAAGAACTCAATTTCTTTTGTATTTTAAAATCTGACAACAAATACTGTCCAGAGCTACAGTATGCTTCAGGATTACCCAATTTTATAAAAGAGAACAGATAACAATAAGCTTAACTCTTTTTCAATGAGGACATAATTTTCTCAGTGTGCCCTCTCCCCCAAATACATTCGTATAAAAATAATACAAATGGTAGAAACCCAGAATTACATCTCCAATTAAAAAACTCATAACCAGTGACAGTTCCTGAACTGTATGTCAAACCAAACTCCAAGAATGTCATAATTACTGGTAATTCTGAAAATCAACTATCTAATCAATTAAATCCTTCAGGTCAACTTCAGCTACTTTTGTGTCCTGAAAAAAAAAAGATAATAGTCTGTTTTCAGTATAAATATTATTTTCTTGGGAAATATTTCTTGCAGCCTTGCTGAAAATATTTCCAGGAATAACAGTTTTTAAGTGATCTATTTATTGTTTCCCTTTACAAAGTCAACTATTTCCCATTTAAAATTTTACAAAAATTCTTACCCATATCCATATGGCAATCCCCCCTTTTCAGACAGCCCAAATCCTACCCTTTGCTCTTCTCAGTAAATCTAGCAAGTTTCTCTCATTTTTCCTGCTCTGTGGTCTTGCTCATTTTATCATTTTTATTTCCTAATCTCACACAAGTCTGTAAAAACCATCAACATTTCTCAAAGGGTTGAGATGGTCACTTCCATGCTATTACCAAGGACACATTCCCTCCTTCAATCTCCGTTGCATTAAACATCCCCCAGAACCTGGCTGACTAATCAGTAATCAAAGAGTTATTTCCAGAGCAAACTACTTACATTCCTTCCCTGTGGCCTGACAAGGCCAAGGCTGCCTACCCAGATTCCTTTAATTTTTTTAAAGCACACATATTTGACAGAGGTGACCACTTCCAAATGATAATGAGCAGTTATCTAAAAGGCACAAACCCTTCTGTTTCTTTACCTGAGCACGCTGCTCCTCCCTTTTTAAAGACAAATAGCTTCTTAATTATTTACTTATGCAGCCATTTGAAGTTATTAAACTTAGGTCACAATTCATACTTGGATCTCTGGAGCTTTATATGCTGGAGTACAATCTCAGGGCTTCTTCCTGTAAATCTATTTTTTTGTCCTTGATCCTAGCTACTCCTTACCAAATTATTGTTGATAATCCCTTGCCACAGCCAATGATATATACATGGAAAAACAGAAGCTACTTTTAGTCCAAATAATTCTACATGACTTTTTATGATTAAACATACAGCTGAGGAAGACAGCAAGCCATGACACTCAAGAACATTGAGAGATACATGAATACTGGAAGCAGATTTGAAAGCAGGCAAATCAGCAACACTGGGCCTCAGCTTCCTGAGGGTATAATACAAAGTTGTGGTTGGCAGCTGAAGTGGCTTTCTGCAAAAAGAGAGGCAGTGTTTTATTTACAAGATGGACTTCCTCAAGTTGCAACCTACAGCCCTTCTATGTAAGGCACTGCCAATTTGCTGCATATCTATCATGTAGAAACAGCTTTCCTCAGCAGAGTAACCTCATTAAGGGCTACATTTTAAAGGGGCAATAAATTTAAAATATTTAATTTTTATAGAGTAGGGTACAAAGTCTCAGGAGGTAATTTGGATAGCTGTGTCCTAAAAGAAATTGAAACAGAGAACTACATTCAAAAAGAAATGAAACCTTTTCTTAGGACTTTTGTCTCTTCTAGAAGTACCAGTAAGAGCTTCTGTAAAATTCAAGATGCCCTTTTTAAAAGCAAATGATGCTTATATTTTTCTTAAATAAGAGGTAAGGTTTTATTAATGTGTGAAGTTGCAGGCAATACGTTCATGATACTTAGCAATGTGTCTCTATATTGCAGAGCTGAGGAAAAAAAAGACCATAAACAAGACAAAAAATAGACTACTCTTGAATCAAATGCACACAGTGCAGGTACTCTTATGACAGAAAATTTGCCACAGTATCCCAAATTCCTGTTCCAAGAAATAATTGCTTGGGTAGAATAAGTTTATGGTTACAAAGGCAATATCAGATTTAAAGAACACGTTAAGCAATGTATTTAACTGGGCAGTGGTTATCCAGTTATTGTCAGTAAATGTGTTAGTATCTACAGCTTTCACCTTTACCTTGGAACAATTTAGTCACATATCCTTATTTATATTTGGCTAAAACATACAGAAATAAGATCTGCCTCTCCTTTTTGAAGAACCTGACCAAGAATATTCCTACTGGAATCAAGCTTTACTGGTTATAAACCCCAACAGACCACAGTAATTTGGCCAAAACACCCTTTCCTCTCCTTTATTTATTACTAAATTAACTTATTTGCAGAAACATTCTCCTAGGATAACCCACAATACTGTTTGAAAAATTAGTCTGGTGTGTCCAGAAGATTGGTGAAGAGAGGAAAATATAACATCTACATAATAGTATGAGATGAAGAAGGTAAATTAAGGCAGAAAAGAAAAAGAAAAAAAAAAGAGAAATCCCAGTGAACCATGACTTTCCTTCCCACTGAGCTCTAGTTATGTCTAGTCCAGTCCATGAGAGAGAAAACAGAGGAATGAGAGAAGCAGAATAATTTTCTAAATTAAACAGTCACATACTTCCTCTTATGACAGGAAGTTTTCAATGGACCGTGCTAAATTAATGTACTTTAATGAATTTATAAGCTATGATGCAATGGAAGCTTTTCAGCCCCTCTGAAAATTGGACAAGGGGTAGCATGAATCTATTCAAACTCTGCCCACAAAACAAAGCAGATGGATACTTCTGGAAAATAACAGCAGTGAAACAGTGCATGCATTCATATTGTTGTATTTTGGCTTTTGGAGTTAATGCTAAGACAAATTTGCAAATTCCCACCTCCCAGAGTTACTGCCTCAATTTGCTTGCACACTGCAAGAATACTGCAGCTGATTATACTCAGAAAATAAATCACCCTATCCAGAAGGATGAAAACTGCAATTTTCCGCCCAGAAATGGAACATTATGTTGTCCAGAAACTCACAGGACTCCTCAGAGAAGTGTTCATGCAGCGTATCAAGCACTGCCTGCTGAATCAACTCTGATGGAATTTTAGTTTCTCTTGGGACATTTAGCATGTGTCTGCTACAATAGATAGGTGGACAGGAAGAACAGCCTGAGACCACATAAAAGCAAAATAAGTTTCCAATATTGTTTTGACTGTGAAGCAGATGAGATACAAGATGGTTACGGGTAAGAACTGAAATGTGTAGTGTACCCACCACGAATCAGAGAAAATGGGTTACATCTTATAAGTTTACCATGTGTGCAGATTGCATACTGTCTTCCTTATTTACCCCCCCATAGTCCTTTTTGGTTTTAATAAAAGATCTAAGTTTTATGAAAGATGACTGTTACAGCTTTTATCAGTTATGGTACAATTTAAGGAATATATTTTCTGTTTCTTCTAATACTCTCACGATATGTTGTATAAGTCATTATTCCACAACTTCTTTTTTATGCCCCGTAGGCAAAGGCAGCCACTTAAAGCATATCTTGACATTATTTTCTCTAAGAGGGTTTCATACATCTTGCAGCTGTACTCCAAATAAAAATGCATATTTTGAAAGATGCATTTATTTTTATTTTTTATTCTTACTAAAACTGTCACTTTTCTATAACTTCCTACTTGAGAAAATATAACTAAACAAGCTGTAATGAAAGAGCTTCTCTCACTGGGAGGCCATTTTACTGTCCAACATACACCACAATTGTTTTTCTAGATATTCTAATTAAATGTGCTTGTTTATAACCCTTCACAGACAATGTGGTTCCAAACACTACCCTAATTATTCATTGTGATCCTTCTTGCTTCTAAATATTTTCAAGTTATCATCACTTGTTCTTTGTAGCCACTACTTCCCTAGGCTGGAATTCAGGTTTTTATATGGTAATGGAAGTGTGGGAGATATTTGTTGAACTGCAATGCATTAAGACCAAATATACAGCCAGCCATTAACTTACTGTTTGTACAAGTTTTAAAACAATATAATCTATAAATGGTAAATTCTGAAGCATACAAAACTAATTTTCATCCAACTAGCACTTTCCATTTATAGGTAGTTTAGCTGTAAATGCAATACAAAATAGGCCATATGCTCTCTAAACAATACAATAAAAACTTACTTATGCAAAATTTCTGTCACTTCTATTTAATTTTAGTTGAAAGGAAAGGACATCACTGAAATCTGTTCTGGGATTCCAAGTGTACTTCACCTGTATCGTTATCATAACAGCACCTCTTGGACCTAGTATAAGCACGAGAGGTATCTGTTCTCTCCACACTTTCTCCCAGCAGTCTGTGATTCATATTGTTCAGCCTTTTGTCTCTTGCTTGTATTGAAAAGGCTGATAAAGTACATGAAAACTCTCAAGGCAGGTATTTCAGGTATCTCTGGATTCGAGATTTGAAAAAGAGCCTCAGTAAGTAAAATAAGTGAAACCCTTACCAAAAGGCACAGGCCTTTTGAGAAACCTAGTAGCATTATATTTTTTCACATATGGGCAACATATTCCAGAGAAGCAACACAAGCAGCAAAATACAAAAAGAGTAAGCCAAACAAACCAATAAAGAACAATAAAACCCAAGCCCCTTTCAGCAATTCTAGACCACTCTTGCCCAGTGTAATCCAGAGAAAGTGACAGGACACAACAGCATTCACATGAATGAATGCATGAGCAATTCCCTTAGTGGGGCTTACCACTACTAGCATACTTCTGTAGTGCAAGAATTTCAATCTGCTTTAGTGCTACAGAATCAAGGTACAAAAAAAGTCATTAGTTGTGGTGAGTTTTCGTGATTAAAAGTTCATGAACAATAATTTTGTTGCATGATGTTTGTTTAAAAAAAATGAGCAAAAATGTCATTCAGGATTAATTAAAGAAACATTTCTGTGATCTACAGATTTGGTAATTTTCTAGATAGAACTCAAAATACAACAATAATTACAGCATGCTAAGCTACTGAGAATTCTTATTTAGCAGTTTGATCAGCTATTGAAAAAAATGACTCTGTCCATAACTAAGTACCTAATCCAGTTTTCTATTTGTGGCTGGATTTCCACTGCTTTCCTGCTGACCTCTGGAAGTACACACCCTATTTCAGTATACAATCAGTTTTGGCCACTTTGCTTTACACCTCATCCAAATGTTTGTAAACAAAAATGGGGTGTTTTTAGACCACCCTTGGAGACTGCTACAGTGGCTGAAAAGGAGGCCAGCTCCTTTTTTTTTGAAATCTGAGAAATTTCCAATCAAAATCCAGCAATAAACTTTCTTGATTAGCAATAGCTGTAATCCATCTTACACCTTCATTTTTAGGAACAATCATCTCGATATTATGACATTCCATAATGTACTATTTCATTATCATACTAAAACAATAATCACATTAGCAAGGTTCCTGTCTCCTTTCCTCACATCAAGAGCTACGTGCAGATACTCCTTTTAATTGCTTCCAGAGAAACATCTGGTGCTGCCTATGTAAATGTAACAGATCACAGTGCATCTCTGGGTATACCTGACCACTTCATACAGCTTGTACAGACTCGGTTTGGGGAAGCTGACAAACCACTTCAGCCTGACCCAGGGCTGGAACAGTCTGTATTCACAAACAACTGTAACAGCTCTTCTGACTGCAGTGTGACAATGACCTTTCAAAAATGTGCAAGAATCAGCCACTTCTGAAAGTTGTATGGATATTTGTGTGTTAAGTATGAATAACATTCAAGACAGCAGACAGGGCTCAAACATTTAATCTAACGATTTAGATTTAATAAGAACAATGACCATTAGATCTGGACAGATAAGGACACAGCAAAATAAAGAACTGATTTCATTTGATAAAGCTGAACATGTTCAAGTTTAGCCATCTTAGGTTTTCATTGGTTTTTGACTGTATTGGTAGTGTAGAAGCACTGCACAAAGAGCCATCATTTCCTGAGTCTGACACTTTTTCTTTGGGGGTTCAAAGATTCGATCTCTGAATTGTTCTATTTTGAAAGATACAACATACTTTCTGTGGCTGAGTGCAATGTAAGACCCTCACTGATAATCTGCTGGCTTCAAGGGAAGCCTGAGTGTTGGTTTTAGCAAGACCTGGAACAGCACTAGTTTAGCTTTTAGACCAGTAGGAACATAAGAAAAGCAACACTGGACCAGATCAAATATCCATCTCTGACAGCAACCAACGAAAAAAAAGAACGTAAGTGCAGAAAAGCATGGATACTCTCCCATCTGTGGTTTCACCACTTCCTGTAGAGGTGACTGCTCAGATGTGCAACAGTCCCAAAGCAATTTTTCAGATTAATTTGTCGAGTCCCTTTCTGAATTCATATGAATTTCAGCATGCACTGTATCCTGTGTCATGGGGTTTTGTAGCCCGATTGTGGATTTTGTGAAATGCAGCATTGTTATGCTTGTGTTGAATCTTCCAGGTGTTAACTTGTTTTGATATTTGTCAGTTCACATTTTTCAGTGGATAAAACAATTTCTCCATATCACTTGCAGTTTTATAAACATTCACTTTATTCCTCTCCAATCATAATCTGCAAAGCATTTATCCTTCATGCTGAAGAGTCCTCTCTGTGTATCTAGTCACTGATTCTATGCTGTAACTAATTGAATTGTTCAGTTGCTTGAAAACAAGAAATAAACCTCTCTAGACTGGTTTTTACTGCATCATTGGCTTGTAACTCACCTTGCAACTATTCCAGCTAATGACTTCATCATTTTGAGGCTGACAAGTCAGAGTAGAGGAAAATTAAAACCCAAGCTGGTAACATATTTAAAATGATAAACAGATTTGAAAAAAATGGGGTGAATTTATTTAAACGTATTTCCACTAGAATTCTGAGCTCATCTATTTAGACTGGTTTTTTAATACAGAGGAAAAATGAAGCAGAAAGTATATCTGTCTTCATCAATTCTTTATTCACCAGGGATATAGATTGCCATTTGCAGTTTAACAACCCCAGGAAACTCTGCCTGTAAAGAATCGTGTTGAAAGGGAGAATACAACACCATCTCAGCTTGCACTGATAAAATTCAGATCCTGTGTGCACATCACCTGTGCAGTTCTGTTGCAAGGTGGACACCCACTTATGGGTGTCTTCACAAGAGCAGAAGCTATGACACATCTGTGTCTGTGGAAATTATAGAAGTTTGCCAGTTTAGAGTCAGTAACAGAAAGTTTATTGAGCAAGAAACTAAGCTGTGTTCCAGGAAAATATAACATGTGATAGCTATATACCAAGTGGGAAGGTAAGCCCAGTACCCCTTGGGGTAGTCAAGAGGAGCACATGGTTTATATATGAATTACCAGATCAGATGGAAAAGCGTCGGCATGAAAATGAGGTTATAGCAAAGAAGGGAAAGTCCAAAGATGTAACCTCCTGATGATCAAGGTGGAACTGATACAAAAGTTAATCATCTGTTACTTTGTGATTACTGTGCAGCTGGTAGAATGAGTGGCAAGAGCTGATGCAAAAGCATAGAAACATGTTTTCCTTAGCTTTATGGTTACACAGGCCACGTTTATGCATTTATGAGTTAACCTTTTGTGACTAAAGTGACACAGATACAAATTAGTTGTCTTCTAAAAGGTCTTTGAAGTATATTAGTCATAACCTGTACAAACTCCTAGCTCTGCTTCAGAAATTCACAGTGTACTTACCCCTAAATGGGCTTCTCAGTCATGGTTGCACCATTCAAAATTTCAAAGCTGCATCAAGGGATAAGTTTAAAATCCAACACTACTAACATTTTCTAGGACCACCAACACAAACATGATAAAGGAGTTCAGCAACGCTACACTCATTCATTAAGATGTGTGGAAAGCCACTTAACCAGAAACAAATCCAACAACACAACAGGAGCACTCACCAGTGACTGCCGGAAGAGGAGACACTTCTTTGGGTCAATCCCACAGGCAAGGATGGCAGCAGTGGTGTCCAGGATGTTCTGGCGCAGGACAGCTGGCTCCTTGGGCATGGTGAGAGAGTGCAGGTCCATAATGCTATAGAGCACTGAGCTGCACTCTTCCTGCAGATTCACCCAGTTCTGAATGGCTCCAAGGTAGTTGCCCAGATGAGGCGTCCCAGTTGGCTGGATACCCGAGAAAATCCGATCCACGACCACATTCTGTGACAAAGCATTGGCAAAATAAACACGCTTTTTCCCCCTCCCCCATATTCTTTTATATTTTGAAGTAATTTAAAAAACCTCGTTTATGCCCGTCTCCTCTCCTGTCAGTGTAGCGATGTATAAATGACCTCAGAACCAATAATTGCAGTAAGTCAGTTAAAATACTCTATCTCACAGCAGAAAGACTGAAAACTACCATAACTTTAAGCTGTCAGACTGCATATGCAAAAAAATTCAGCTGTAAACAAGATTGGCAAAAAGTTGGTCTTGGAAACCAAGTGCTAGATTCTTTCATTTCTTTTGCACCAAAGCTGTATGTTTCTCTTTAGTTTCTATATCCACACTTCAGTATCTATATCCACTCTGATATAGAAACTTAGGGTCACAGAGCAGAGAAATTCAAACATTTTTGTTGTAAACTCATGCAATGTCCCAGTAGATTGCCATCTGAACTCCCATGAACATTGAAGTCTTATTTTTCTAGCTGCAAAGAACATTTTAGCAGTTCCTGAAAGAAAACTACTTCTTGACTCAAAGGTCAAAGAATAATGAAAGAGATCATCAAAGTTCTGAAACTCCCCATTTTGGCAGCAACAGAATTTCTACAAGAGCTCTACAAAGAAATATGGCTATAGCTCAAGATCATACCTGGAATACTATCCATGCATCAGGACCAGTAAAATGTCAACATCGGAAAAGAGTTCACAGAGAAACAGCAAAACCAAAAAAAGACTAAGAAGCTGAGGTTGTGAGCAAAGATGAAAAAGCTTGAAACATGTATAGCTTGGCTAAGTGACAGTTACCATCTTAGAAAGTTTGTTTTCCTGCATCTCAGACTTCCATCTGACCATTTTCTCAGAGCCCCGAGCTGTCAGCATATGATCAATTACCTCCCTGGCCTTCCCAAAGAATTCCACCATATTCAGAAGTAGCTCAGCAATGTTTTATGTGAAAATGCTTGTTACATGCCAAGTTGCAAGAGCATGCAAGACAGCTCAACTCATAAATGAGGGTCCCCCCCACCACAGCAAATACAATACAAATCCTCAGACTCAGCCGTGTAGCAGGATCATCAACTTCATTGTGCCTGTGGCTGCACAATTTTTTGCCTGCTAAATTTTATGAGAAACATCTATAACTTAGCAGGAAGAATTTATTTACTGATGTAGTCTGTTTTCTTTTCTGTGAATCTTTTACAAATGTGTGGGAGAAAAAAAAAGACATACAACTATTAAACCACACAAAATGGCAGTAAAAGTCAAGGCCAAGTGCCATTACTTTTAACTATTAAAAAAAGGACTTCAAATTGACTTAATTAATTTTGACTCAGACTTGAGAAAAATTAATGAAAATGTGTTTCCAAGTGGAATAGGACTTCATTACTTTTAAGCATGATCTATAGCTCAGAAAAGCCTAGACTATTTTTTTTCTAAATTTGCTGAAAATTTCTCTTTTCTTCTAAGTAAGCTTGTTTTTCAGATCAAGACAATTTTTTTACCCAATGTTTAAGTCATTGTGCTGACAGACAAGAGCAGCTTTGGGCTAGCTGCCATGCTAATTTCTCCTGCTCACATAAATGCCTATACATTTAAATCTTGATGGCAACCCCTTCACCCCATCCCAAATATCTTCTTGACTTCTAGTATATTCTTGAGTCAGTTTCTAAGTGCTCTTGGAGAAGCTCCAGCACAGGAGCTTCAAGGTAGTCACTTGAAGCAATGAAAAGCACACCGCTTCTTCCAACAGTAATTCCAGCTTCCAGTCCTTGACCACCCATGTGCCTCTTTTCTTCATTACACAAAAATGGAGTTATGATACTCAGTCTCTCATTTGGTATTTGATTCCTTGTTTTCCTAGGAACCTACATCAGAGCACTTCTCACCCCTCACAGAATCCACTCACCTCCCACTAAGCCACTACCTGGCCCAGGACTGCAGCAGCTTCCTGTTAACACTGAGAAGAGCCAGGTGCTCTCTTACAGAATAGACATTCAACATTCCAAAGTGTATAAATGAGATGAAGTCTTATAGAAACTTGGGATTCACTAGACTTCAGAGCTGTACTTCTATTACTACAGCTAGAGCAGCAATTGATAGGCAAGGCAACGGGTACTTCACAGACATAATATTTGTTTTTTGCTTCCTATGTTTCTTAACTAAGACAATAAGAAGTCAGGGAGGAAATAGTTGACCAGTAACATGGTGTTCTACCCACTGCTGGGATCCCAGAACAGCTGGTTCTTTGTCAGAGCACTTAACCTTTTTTCATGTCCACTTTTCATGTATCTCCACTCACCAAGTTCAAATCCTGATGCTCCTTCCCACAATTACTTCTCCTCACAGTACTGGTTGCTTTCTGGTGCCCATTTATATGCCTGTTAAACAGACCATAATTCTTACAGCCCTACTCTCCTTTTTCTTATCAGACAATTTCATCCCTCCTGTATTCTTTTCTTCCTCCACTTGCGCTTTACAACCCTTGCTTCCCCAAAGAGCTCTTATATACAGCTCTTGATATACAACTCTCACTGTAAGAAGGCACAGAGAATGCCATGTTAAGATGATTACTATTAATATACTATTACTGCCTTGGCTCCAGCCACTTAATATATGTTTTTTACCTGCATGGTTATAAAAGCTGAGAAATGTTATCATGTACCAGAAATACACTACGGACCCACACCAATTAAAGTATCTTAGGATGACCAAGTTAAAGCATAGTGCAGAAACTTGCACATCTTCCAACTTCAGTCTAGTAAAAGACAGCATCACATGTCTCCAGATGTTACTGCTTCTTTTTCCTGGAGCTCTGAAGCTCATGCTACTTCAGTGCAGGAACAGCTCTACCCACTGGGGTAACTGTGTATTATACCAGGGCACAGGAATTCCTGTGCAGTCAGCACAGATCAGCTCATGTACCAATACCTTGGCCCAAAAAGTGCCCACACCCTGAGCCTGTGGAGAACAGTTCTGTCTAAAAATTTTGTTGGTATACAAGTCAGGCAGACTCAGTTCCCTTGCAGCTGCAGTCCTTGCTTTGAATGCTTCCCATAACATGTTCATTATTTGCCTTTTCAACTTCTTGGATCACTGTCCAGTCTGTAGATAATGTTATTATGAACATACTGGATGTATCGGCAAAATTGTTTCCATTAATGTGACTATAATACATTCAATACATAAAAATGCAATAGTGACATTTAAACAGACAGGCAGTCTGAGAATGTTTTTCACAAAGAAAATACAAGAAATCAGTGTCTCAGCATAAACTGTATGTTCAAATACTGCACTTACTCCAAATATTCAAAGGCTAACAATGAGCTAATGAAAGGTAGGTCTGTTGCAATACTACATAAGTTAGCATCTGGTGACATGCTACATGTTGAAAATAAAACACACAATGTACAATGTCAAATGGACACAGTTTTATTTAAAGAAAGAATCAAGTTCTCTATCCATTAAAGAGAATACCTGTGAAGGCAAGCATGACATCTTTAATGGTGCTTTGTATGTTCAAATGGTAAACAAATACTTACAAAAGGTTTGTTCAGTATAAGGGCAATAAATAGCAAGTGAAACATTAGAAACAAACAGTAGCAGTATTATATGCAGTCTAAGCTCAGCAATTACTTAACCTGAAGTAGAGAATTCACAGAAATAAGTAAATCCAATAATGAAAACTGAGCTAGGCTGAACCTGAGTAAAGCATTAGCAAATCCATTACAAAGAACAAACCCATACTGGCTCCCAGCTGAGGGACCAGTTGACTAGAAGTCTTTCATCTTTAACTCCTTTGATTCCATTTAACAACATAAAGCACAAGACGTTACAGCAAACAGGGTGGCATGAAATATTCCATTGTGTTAGCAGAAGTCTATATTAAAAAAAGCCCACACAAAACACCCTCAAATGAATCTTGGATTTCTTGCACTAAAAATATACAAAGAACATTGCTCCTTTGGAGAGAGTTTATGTTCCCTGTTTGTTCACTCCGTGAGAAGCAGCGGGCAGCATAGCAGCGTGGCAGGGGATTTCTGCCTGGTACCATGAAATCATGGGGCTGGAATGCACTTCAATGGAGCTGTTAGGTCAGGGGATGGGAGCTGTGTGCTCCAAAGTGCTGGAGCTGGAAAAGGATAAAAACAAAAGGAGTGAAGACTTCCCAATGGAGCAGAGTGAAAGCCACAAGACATGCAGCTCCAGCCCACAGGCACTCACTCATTCAGACATCTGTAGTGAGCACAGTGTGAGCCTGCTGTTCGTATGTTTAACTCTGTGTGGTGTGTGCACCTACACCAGCAGTGCTGCACGTTAAAGCTCAAGCCTGCTAAGAGTGCTGCATCTCACAGATGACTTAGCACCTACTATTGGTTTTCTCTCTTAAAGACCTCTGCAGGGCAATTCTAAACACCACAGTGCATTTCTCAGCTGCATCACCGAATGAAGCTTGGCCCCAAACCCATTAAGATTCAGGTGCTCTGTCACCTAACCTCCCTTTTGTCATGAGATCAACAACTGCCACTTCTTATACTGAAAAAATATCAACATCCAAATGCTCTCAAATAATCAGGAATAAGCATTACATCCTTATCCCAGAGCAGGATGGCTAAAGTCTGGTCCTGCCATCCTGTAGCATGGCCATGTGCATTTTCAGTGCTAAACAGGAAAGACGACAGCTCCCAAAAATCCAATTCTGCTCTCTTGGACCAAAGCAGAGCTTTTCTCTGTATGGAAGGCAAGCTACTGTCAAGGACTCAATTCAGCAGTCAAAACCACAATCATTCCCTCTCACGAGATAGATGTGCCAGAACTGGAAGACACAACAAAGCTGATAAAGGAAAAGATAGATCCATGCAGATCCAAGCATCCCATGTTACAGAAAATTCTTGGTATGCTAGCTATATATTTCATGTTTAGCTTTATGAATTCTGTCACTGCTGAACACAAGAATTTATTTACCTGTTGGATACACATATTTGCCTGGTACAGTCAAGAAAAAACTGCACCTCAAATATGTAGTAAAAATCAGTCATAAAACAGTTCCCTCTTCACAAAGAGTTA
The DNA here is from genome assembly GCF_014805655.1 of Passer montanus. NCBI lineage: Eukaryota > Metazoa > Chordata > Aves > Passeriformes > Passeridae > Passer > Passer montanus. Next base: position 6,671,786 of record NW_024368707.1, read on the forward strand.
CAGAAATAAAATCAAGTGAAAGCATTCACAAAACTTAGGTCTTCAGAATCTCTCTTCTTTACAACTTCACATAAATATTGCCATCACATGCTTGAAATGATAGCAGACAAGCTACAATTATAGGGTAACCTTATGCCTATGCTTTAGTATCTTCTGGGTTTTAAAAACAGAGAAATGTAGCGCCCATTCAAGGAGGTAGGAGAAAGCTGCCAGTAAACAAACAATTCTCAGGATTGTTTTCTCCTTTTATTTTGGCATAGGCACGTCATAAAATTACATAAAAGCATACATAAAAATGTCGCTGGTTGGAGTCCCGTTAAGACCTATTGTTTAACACAACAAACCATTAAACGATCACATTAATCCTACCCTAGAAGTACAGAGGCAGTGCCTGTCAATCTACCCAGTCATGGGGGAGACAGACACATCTTCAAAATAAAATTCAAAGGAGGCTTTTGCTAATTATATCCTTGGAGTGACTGAAGGTAAGGACAAAGCTTTGGACTAACTAGTTTCTTTAGACTTTGTTAATGACTTTATCCTAACAGATAGAGATAGGCTAACAGATGAGAGATAGGCTTACGCCTCCAACTACAATATATGTTATACATATTTTAATTTCTAAATAATAAAAAGACTGACTCACAAACTCACCCTGGGCTGAAACAAACAAGCTTTGGACTAACTAGTTTCTTTGGACTTTGTTAATGACTTTATCCCAGCAGCCTAACAGATGAGAGATAGGCTTATGCCTCCATCTACAATATATCTTATAAATATTTTAATTTCTAAATAATAAAAAGACTGACTCACAAACTCACCCTGGGCTGAAACAAAAGCAAGAGATTTTAGACCCAAACCCCACAATGTTACAGAAAATTATGACAGCATTACAAGAGCAGCTGCAACAGAAATCACCCCCCAAGCCCCAGCGATGGTTACCACTCACATGCTATAGCATTTAGCCGCCCTGCTTTATTTGAAAAGCCATTTACTCAGGGCAGAACAGGTGAAGAGCCAAGTGAGATCCACAGCATCAGAGCTAATTCTAAACACAGGTGGTGGGCACGACAGAGAGAGCAGGAAGTCGACAGGAGAATCACTGCTGACATGTAGGACAGGGAAGATTGATGGCTTCCCTCTCTAGTTTTCCCCACTGTGTAGGCACGCAGGGGGTGGGGGAAAGGGACGGAGAAGCTGCTGTGCTGGCGACATAACACACCACAAGGCTCCACAGCACCAGCGCTGATTAATGACACTGGAACGACTCAGGAAACAGCAAAGGATCATTCACAGACTTTGCTCTTCTTGTTATAATTTTATTTGTGGGGATTCATTTTGTCCCAGCTGTCCCAAGCTGAAGCGAGTTCAAATTTGCCAGACGAAAAGAAAATGTGGAAGTCAAAGGGAAGAAAGAGCAGCATAAGCAAACACAGACATGCATAAAACACAAAAACTGGAAAATTTGAAATTTCTAACATGAAGATCCTCTCAACAGGGATCAAAAATGGGAGAAAAATAAAACCAAAACAACACAAGCAAAACCCTGCTCCAGCCTCAGAGACAAAAGACATTCTTTGGCTGACAAAAGTCACCAACTACTGCATCTTTTGCATCTGTCTACAATTCTTTTATTTCCTTTATTAATACTTTGCAACTTCAAAGCTCTGGTTGCTAAAATAATATGCTCATCTGTTAACACTGGCTTAGCAAAACCTGTCTTGAGACAGTTATTAAGCAGCAAAATGAAGGGAACCCAGACTAGTCACATTTTACGAGCTAAAGCATAAATTTTAAAGCCTAATTGGGACAATTTAAGTATTAATGTGTTACAGAAAAAAAAAGAAAAGAAGGAAAAGGGAAACTCAGGAGCAGTGTATACATTACATACTTTGTTTCCTTCATTGTTTCTAATGCAATTACTTCTCTGCAAACTAGCTGTAGAAACTTTTAAACATATTTATTTTGATCTGATAATTCAATATGTCAAACTCATCTGGTTGAAATGCTATTTCAACATGCTTAATTCTTAAAATGAGAGACTAAAGATCTAACACTAAATTAGGAAGAAACATATTTATACCAGAGCAAGTTTTCAGATAAATAGCTTCTGAGTAAAGATTAACCCATTGCCCAGAAACTGAACTAAATTAAGATTTAAACAGAACTGCCTAGTATCCCTTTCTTGAATGTCAAATGCACTCAATCTTCAGTAGGACTTTAATATTTATATTTCAAATGAAAAACACATTTGAAGGAGGAACATTTACAGCATATACTAACCCCACCCAATAAATTTAACTCTGCCCTCTAGGGCTAGCAGCAGAACTCAGTGAAGCTGCGGCTGGGTTAGGCTGCCCTCTCACGCTGCCTTGGTACAGATGACTCAGCAAAGGGCTCCTTTCATGTGGCTCGCTTGCATCCCGCAAGTGGATTCCCTCATTTGCTTTATGAGCCCCACGTGCCACTCGGGGTGCTAATGACAGCTGCACTGACAGACCCCAGCATTATCCACAGCCAGGCTGCCACAGCTCTGCCGCCACACACCACAAGGTTCCTCTGGACCCGAGGCAGCCACGGACCCTCCCCTCCCATGTGGAGTGGAACAGGGGATACAACATCTGCTTAGGGACCTGGAGGCAGCCAGCAGCCCCCCGGCTCGGAAGAGCTGGCTCCAGTTCTCTGCAGAGGCCTGGGACAAGAACCTGTGCTAACATTTGTGCAGAGCAGGTGAGGGAAACAAGCACTGGGTCTGCATGCAGCCACCAGTGGCCACCATTCTTACCCTAAACCACAATGCCTTCCTTAGCAAGGACACAGCCTGGTGGTTTTTATTTTTCCTGCTGCACTCCTTACAGTTCTGCACATCAGCTTGAAGGACAGCATGTCAGAGCTCCTGTTCAAAGCTGAGCCACAACCCAACTACAGAGCAGCTCCAATGCACAACAACACATGCACTACTTCTGCACATCCTGGGTTTCAAAGGTGTGCACAGAACTGCAGTTAATGGCCTCAGATAATGCCTGATGCAACCTTAACCCTGATTAACAATTCTCAAACCATTTACTTGCCTTTTTAAAGCTGGGGCAATGAAGTTTCTTCAGTCAAACTATCTAACCATAGACATTAACTGTAGGTCTTATAAGTCCATTTCACCCAGGGTAGGTGAAAGGCTAAAGGAATTTATAACAATATTTTTTTAACAATTAATTAATTAATTAACATAAGGAAGGTAATTAGTGCCTCACTGACAGGAAGCTGCAGCAGGAGCTAAGCCTGAACCATCAGCAGGAACATTCTAATCAGACAGGCAAGGCAGGAAGGTATGGTCAGATTGGCACACACTGCTTCCAACACCATCAGGTGATACACTCAATGCTCAAAAGCTAAAAATTTGACAGTTCCAGTTCTGCAGGCATTGCTTGGAAGAGATGGCACCAGGGAAAAGGAGAGGGAGAAGCAGGACAACCTTTGCTACACTGTAAAGAACACCCCTAAGATAGAAATCCATATAAAAAGTAGTTGACTGTTCACTGAACAATGTAGTTGAACCAGCAACAACTAAAGTTTTCAGGCACAGGTGCTTCCTGGAAACAACTGCCCGAAGCACCCTTCAGGTTGGCTTCTTTCTGATCCATATGCAGCCCCACAAAGCACACTGGCATGGAAGCACCAGGCCAGGGAGCTCACAGAGAACCTCTGCAACCTCATGGAGTTACTCTGTATCAGTCAGCTCAACTTCAGTTCCTGGAAAGATACAGGAACAAATAATGAACTGCGAAGAAGTTACAGAAACAACAGAAGACAGCAGTATTTCTCAAGAACTGGTGCCTCCCAAAACACTGATAACCTTCCACAGCACAAGAGATGCTAGAATGGAAATTAAATACTAAAGGTTACATCCTACTTTTCATTAAATTCCAATACTATCTCAGTTTCCAAAAAGATAGAGTAATAGCACCTCAAATACAATATTATACGCTGGGGGTGAAAAACTGTAGAGAAAAAAAAAATCCCTGAAAACAGCACTTATTGACGGCTTACAGTGGTTGGAAAGATATACCAAATACAGTTTTTCAGGGTTTTGTGCTGGTAAATTTGATATTTTCATATCTCAAAGTACAAAATCTAGATGATGAAATGGAGTATTTATTAAATCTGCAGACAAAACAAAATTAGAAGGATGGTAAGGGCTCAAAATAATCTTTACAAAGCAAAGAAATGTTCTGAAAAACCAGAATGCTATTTACCAGACAAAAGTACACAGATTTATACAGAAAAGTCTACTCAACCACATAAAGACAGGAAGGAGAACAGCTGTCCAGCAACAACTACAGAACAGGGTCTGAGATTTGTAATATTTTAAAAGGTGAGCATGAATCAATACCATGCAGCTGCAAAACCACAACATTTATAAAGTACACCAAAAACTGCACAGAAGTATATAAATAGGATGAAAATCCAGGAGATGGAAAACAATTTGCTCATTTTACTCAGGATAAGGATGGCCTTAAGCTGCAGAAGTTGGACAATTTTAGGTCCTGTATTTCAAAAGAGAGGTAGAAAGAGGCTACAGAAGTTCAACCAAGTCCAATAAGTGACCTGAATAAAAAAAGACTACAAAGTCCAAAGTGTTTTTAGTCCAGTGGAAGGAAGACTGTGAAAGTAAAAGGTGCTAAACAATGAGCTTAAGATGAAGCAAGAAAGATTCAGACCAAATGTAAAGAAAAGCTTCCAAGAGTAAGAAAAACAAAGCATTTCAGATGAGTGACTAGAGAGGTTTTATATTAATTAAAAAAAAATAAAGATGTTGTATGTTGATAAAGATGTATGGGCACTTAATTTTTATTTTTGGCCAAGGGAAACATCAGATCACCCCGAACAGGGTCTGTTTAGTCCTCTGAGCCCATAATGTTACACAGGTGTGATTAAAGTCAAAGTGAGATGACCAAAGAGGATGGAAGAAGAATCAGAATTTTATTTAGATAGATTAGATCTCATGGCATTTGAGGATTCAAGTCCTTCTAACTGCATTCAACAAAAATGGGCAAGAATTAAGGCCTTTTCACTGACAGCAGCTGAGCACTGACAAGCTTAGAAAAACCATTCTGTGTTGTTGAAAGATGGGAAATACAAGTTAACATTTAACACCCATAAACTGGTACATACCCACATTTAGAAATGTACCTTGCTCAACCAAATAAATGTAATAGCAACAAGTGAACAACTAGCACTTATTTTGCTACAAGATACATGCGGAACTGTCAAAATGCAGTGAAAAGTATAATATATTTCTAAATTATAGACTATTTGATATATGAAAGGTTGCTGTGATTTTAATATACTACACTCTTCTAAGTATCAAAAGTACCTTAACAATCTTGAAGCAAAACAAAACAGAAGGCTAAAGAATGCCCCCACAAGTAAATACTTACTTCACAGAGAAATTAGAGAAGTTTTATGGTTTTGATCACAGTAGTATCCAAATCTCTTAAAGCCATCTGATTGCTCTTGCTCTTTCTCTGACCTCTAGCTGAAAGAGATTTTATTGTATTTTTTCATATATTTTCATCAAGTGAGGAGTCAGCTTGCTACTAAGATTGCCCTGTGGGATATAAACAAAGAATATCAACTTACATCTAGAAGGATATTTTTTAAAAAATACTTTTTGTTTGGAATTACTACCTTTCTTCAGAATATTGTCCTAGAAACTCAAAGAGTAGTTCATTTCCTCTCCATTATTTTATTTGGCAATTTCCTGTAGCACAGAAAAGTTGGCTTTGTTTCACATGGGGCCAAAATTAACACAGCTGTTCAAAAACTTTCACCTTGTGGTCACAGCATGAAATTCATCTCAGGTGAACAGAAAAGTTTTAAAACCACCTGATGGATGTTGAGAGGCCTTAAAATATGGAAATCCCAGTAAATCCCTAATGATGCACACATGCACAAAAAAATTGCTATAGCTGATCCTCCTTGTCTATGCTGGAAAGAATTCTATGAATTTAAGTTTTTCAGACATAATAATCACACTTGCATAAGCGGACTTCTAGAGAATTTAAAAAACTTTTTTCTGGAGCTAGACAATACTCACAGACTACATTAAAACTGTTGTTATCAGCGCAGGTTGGTCCTGAAATCACCAGGCTGGGCTGCTTCCACAGAAAGGACAAAAAACAGATGAGCAGTGGAGGAGGGGTACAAACAAACAAGTGTTCATTTGTGCTCAGGTCAAGAGAATGTAGCCAAGTGAGATGAGAATGGTGACAGCAAGCTGTGACTTGCTTTTTGGACAGCCTGAGCCCAGAAACATCAAATGAAAAGTTCCCTACTTTGTGTGTGACACTCACTGCTTTGCTTGTCCTAAAGAGGAGAGATGTTCCCTGCTCACTTACCTGGCCCACAGAAAGCCAGCCAAATCACCAACTCCCAGTCTGGATGTACCCCATGGAGTACATCAATGTGAAAAAAGCCAAGTATTTTTACTGTTAGCATCCTAGAATGTACAATACTCCATTTTCTTTGGGTACTGGCAAGTATTCTGAATACTGGAGATTTACATATTTCATGGTCAACTGTGAAAACATCCCTCTGGTGGGAGTAACAGCACCTCTGGCTGTTGTGACCTGGCTTAATGCTTGATGAGCAAGAGTCAGAGTGCTGACATTGCTTTGACTCTGCAAAGATCTAAAACACAGATAGCATAAAAAAAAGTGCCCAACAAAACACTTCAGTGGAAATGCATGAAGAGCAGAATGTGAACTTGACTGTAGAAATTACATGGGCTAATTTGTTGCCAGCAGAGATGCAAAATGAGATTCAGTCAGGAATTCAGAGGGCTGGACCCCTCATTCCCATTACATAGCAACAAAGAGGCTTTGAAATGTTTGAAACTGTTTTGTTCTTCCATGCAAACGGAAAGCACCCTATGGATGCCTATTAAGTAAAGTCTTTCCACGTCTTGGCAAGTATGTGATTTCAAGAAAAATATTTGCAAATGGATAACCCAATTCAAGAAGAAGTCAAAGACCACCTTTGAAAGAAACTTTGATGCGGCTATAAAAAGATTATATTTAGGAAGGATAGCATAACATGGTTCTGTTGTTAAAAGTTTGTACCTCCCCATATTTCTTTGCTGTTTTTCATGTAGAAAGCAATGCTGGTAAGCAGAGAAGTGAATGCCCATGATACGTAGGATTAAGGCAAAATCCCTGAAAAGAACTGCTCCTAACTGTTGGATAAAGACAAAACATGCTATTTAGCAATCTCACTGCCAAAGGACAGGGATATTGGAGCATCCACAAGTGTGAAAGCAAATGACAGCAACAGTTGCTATGTGAATCTTAGGTGAGATCATCAGGAAGCCTGGAATCTTTTATTAACATGGAAATGCTACTATGTCTTTCCCAAGGTATAGCTATCACACACAGATTTCAAAGTCAGAACTATGCACCTGGCAAAAGGAAAAGATGATGGTGAGACTAGGAAGTTGTGAAGACATTTGCAATTCACTTTCTTTTTTAATGCTGTCTAAAAACCTTCAAATGAGATTAATAGGTCAGCCGGACTCTGAGGACAACACTATGCAGACCAATATACAATAATTGTCACTGAGTGTATGTGATGAGAAACAACAATGATGGGATTCAGAACAGTGCATGTTCCATCTGTCAGAATGGAAAATGGATGCAATTTCATCTCCTTTCAGTTTCTGAATACTTCTGGGAATTGGAAGATTCTTACAGAAACTCTGAGCTTCAAAAATGGAAATATAGCACTATCCAGCTCTAGGATCTTTCTGCACAGAAATGTAAATACTGACACCCATCTATGTAAGTGAATGAGATCGGCTTATCACACTTTGAAATAACATTAAGAAGCATTTAAATCACCTTCTAACCTGTACTGTAAAGCTCCAAGCCACTTATCCATAAAAAATACAGGTAATCCAAACAAAAAGAAATTCCTAGTCTGAACAGTTATGAAAGAGTAATCTAAATACAAATGTAGCATAGGAGGGTTTATAACATGAACTACATGCAACACCATGAAAACTGAGGAAACCCCTATTTTTAAACTTCACACAACACTTATTCTTCATTCAGTTATTGTGCAGACATTACTGAAGCAACTGGATAAACTTCATCACTCTATTGCTTTGGCCAGCTCCAAGGAGCAGATGCATGTCCTAGCATAATTCAAAGAACTTGAAGCTAAAAGTAAAAGCAGCTATTTCATTTCTGGTAGCAATTATCCCATTTCAGCACAAGAATGAGGGAAATGAAAAAGTAAGTATACATACTTCATAGTCTATTTTTGTGTGTATACATATATACAAATATGTATCTATTTCCTCTCCCATGCAGCTTCAATGCACTCTCAAGGTGGGTATCTATCTCAGGGGGCAAAAATATATTTAATCCTGTCCAGTGGATATATAGATTTACCTGATACAGCAGAAAATTATAAAATCTGCTATGTGATTGGTCTGAGTTGGGGATTCCAAGAATGATACTGTTAGTCAAGGGCTCAGATAATCAAAGGGAAAACAATTTCAATTCACTGATTACAAACACAGCAAAACTCAAAACTATATGATCTAAGGTGACTTAACTGACTTGGGTTTTTTTATTTTTCACTTCAGCTTCTGATCCTGCTGCAATTTGAGTCAATTCCACAAAATGTTTTGTTCATCTAACCCTACAGTCGCAGCATTAACCACAACTTGTGTCATGGAAAAAGTAATTGTTAAGTGTCTAGAATAGCACTTGCTGTACTAGTAAATGGAAATTCTATCTGCCAATGAGGCAGCATTAAAATGGGACCCCAGTCTGCTGTCTAGAGACAGAGATGATCTGCTGCAGACTGACTCACAAGGCTTGTTCAGCATATGCACTGGAGAAATTCACACCAAACTTCAACATCCACGATGGCCAGAGTAGCATCTTTCATTAAACTCCCTGTACAAAAACATGTTAATAAAATCAGAACTCTCTCAAGAGAAAAAACAGGCTTAGTCAAGACACTGAAAGCAAGGACCAAAAGGAGAAAGAATGGAGGGACTCTACCCAAGCCCTGACAAGATGCCAGAATAAAGGGCTGTTTCCTGCTAAAACAATCAATACTTGCCAGATTTTATTGTTAGAACTCCATTATGAAATGAATAGGACCTGTTCACGCCTCAAAGATCCTTCATTTCTGTTTACAGTGGGGGCTCTCTATGTGCAGCTACAAGAGTGGACAAAATCCACTAGAGACAAGGCACTAAGCGAGGCAGATCTCAAGAAGTCTCTCTACAACTGGAAGTCTAATAAATCTCTGTGGAAACCTGAGATCTCTCAAATCCAGGGAAAATCCAAGAAATGTATATTCTCACTGTATACTAACTTGCCTTCCACTCTGAAAATGATACAAAAGCTAATGATTTAATTCTTGCATAAAGAACTATTCCACTGTTTTATCTGAAAGGCAGTCTCCATAGAGGATTAAATATACTTATAAACCTATTTATTTATTTATTTATTTAGCGATTTAGTGATTAGAATAAAAACAAGTGACTGATTAGGAAAAACTTCCAACCTGAATAGAAGACACTAGAGGTTTAATCCAAAGGCTGGAATATGTTGCTAAATCCAGTTGATTTTATAAGGATCTGGGTAACTAAATAACTTCCAGTAACTGTGCCCAATAACAATAGTAAAAAAATGTTACAATTCAGGAAAATAGGAAATTAAAAAAAAAAGGCACCGATTTCTACAAATAAATCCACATAGAGGCTACCTTGAAATAACTTCCAAATAACTAAATAACTAAATAACTAAATAACTGTGCCCAATAACAATAGTAAAAAATGTTACAATTCAGGAAAATAGGAAATTAAAAAAAAAAGGCACCGATTTCTACAAATAAATCCACATAGAGGCTACCTTAATTGGAAAGAATTTCTCAAATCACTTAGATCTTTCCTAAAGGTCCTGTATATTACAATATATTGAAGCAGCCCATACTGGACACCAGGAAACATCAGGATCTTTGCTGCCTAACAGGTATTTGCATTTCCAGCCTTTTTTCTTCAGTCAAAACCATTTTGCTGCTTCTAACCTTTACGTTCTCTAGAAGAAAGAGATGCAACACAGGGGACTGTCACAATCATAAATCGAGAGCAAGCACTTAAAAATCGGCCTGCTCATCCATCAATTTCAGCACACAAGTGTCTGGACGGGCATTCTGAAGTTGACCTGCTGCAGTGAGCTGTGTATGTGTGCAGCTTGTTACATGCACCTGGGGACCCATTTCATTAATGGTTAACAAAGTGACCCCTATGGGACAGCAACAAATTCAAGATGGGAATATGGATGTATTTAGATTGTTTGCATTTCATTCATAACATATCTGAATGATTCTGAAAACTGAGCTCTTTCTCCCACTGTAGTTTTAACTACAATCTTTGAAATCCTTAAGGATTAGGGTATGGTAATTTCTGTTATTTCCTTTCTCTGGAGCCCCATATGCTAACCATAGCTAAAAATTTTGAAGATTTTATTTGCAATCTGGGAAAAAGCATTTCAATGGTCTTCTCCAAAACAACCCTTCAATTTTTACCTAACTGCCTTTTTCACAGCCATCTTTGTTAAAAAATATGAAACATGACCAGTCATTAACATGACTAGCACAGTAACAATAGAGTGATCAGGTGGCCTGAATAGAGATGGAACAATACTTCCTCAAAAAAAAAAAAAAGTAAATCAAATTTCACCAGACTGGATCCCCTCCTAAAGTACTGACAATACTGGCAAGAATCACTGAGGTTCACAAAGGCCCAGCAAAGTATCAGAAGACCAAAAAAAGGAAAAAATGGCATTCCTATCTTTAAAAATACAGGAAAAGAGGAGCAGCCTGTGAAGTAGTCTGCTTAGCATCAATACTCAATGAAAAAAAACCCATATTTTGCAATTCCCTAGAAGATAACTAGAGGAAAACAACAGCAAATGTGGATTAAATTTTTTTAAAATGCTTTTAAGAGCAAAGCATGCCAGATTAGTCTAACTGGCCTTGAGACTCATTAGGTTGCCACCACAGGGGAAGATGCAGTAAAGGCCTCTCGATGTTAGCACCACCTTTGGTCACTGTAAAGCAAACCAGAGAATCTACATTCATTAAAAAAATACTGTGGTATTTTTTAATAGATATTGACTCAGGTAAAGAGACAGATACACTCCTAAGGATGGTGTGTTAAAAAACATCAACCCTTATGGCTGGAAGATGCAGTTCTGTACCACATAAAACTAACAGAGAATCCACTTTCTGATGCATCATTCCTGTGAAAGTTGACAAGAGATGAAGGCTGTAGAACATCAAAATGTACAGCTCAGCAACAATAATACAGCCACTGTAACAGATCACGTGTGGAGGCCAGGCAAGGCTTTCCTGCCAAGGGGGAACACTAAGGTAGGAGAAAAGGCAGCAAAATGAGACGTTCTTGTTTTCTTTAAAAGAAATTCTCAGGAAGAAAAGCATTACAAGTATTAGTATTAGTATCCTTATAGTAACTGTAATAGTGATAGCTACTTTGATATTAGAAAAGAAAAATGATGCCAAAACTCCTGATTTCTTGAAGGCATATAACACCTAAATGTCTTCTTCCAGCTGAGCATCTTGAAAGCCATCTAGTGATGCATGAGACCATTAAAAAAAGACTTTGCCACTCTTCTGCTTTGCCAGCCAGGACTAAACCTAGTCCATGTTTTATCAGGACATACACCAACAACTGACCGACTCACCTTCGATTAAATTTTCCTACTGACAGGTTATGCCATAGTTGGATTTCTCATGATGTTATCAGTAATTCCCTGGAGTACCTGTAGTTGCCATTTTTAAGAGTGTCTCATCAAAGAAACAGACTTGATGAAATCACTTTCTACAACCCTGGCTTAGAGAGCACTGAAGAACAGCAAACCAGGGAATTTGAAAATAAGCTCTTAAAAGTCAAGATACCCCAAATGTAATTAATCTCTCCAACAAAACATTACTTTCTTCTTAACCACATTTATTATGCCTCGCCTACAAATTTGTGTGCTAGAAATATACACAACGAAATGTACAGAGCAACTTTTCCACAGCATGGTAAATCCAGCATAGTGATGAGCTGTGCACTACACTGAAACAAAGCTGAAATCACATAAATTATGTCTTCTGGTAACTTATGACTGTATTGTCAAACACTTAAACATCAAAACTATAAGGGCACCAGTAGACACTGCTCAAGCTTGAAGGCAAACACTTTTCCAGCTTGAAACTTGAATATTCCTCATCAGCAGGCAGCAAATACATGATCTGCTCCAAACTATCTACTGCAGTACCTGAACCACTCCCGAGTCCATTCTGCAACAGGAACAGTACAATTAAGGAAGCCATTTTTCCTCCTCAATTCTTTTGAAGGTGCAGTGTGAGTACCACTTCAATTCCAGTGCAATTCTTTCCAGATAGACATAAGAGGGCACTTAAAGTGAGAGAGAAAAGTGACACAATCCCACAACACACTGGACTCACAAATTTAAAACCAGAGGAACAACTTAAATTACTGTTGTTGCTTGAGGGTGGGTGATCTGAAGCTACACAAAATTGGTCAGAGCAGGGTGCTAATAACACCAGGGTTCAATCCCCATATAGGGTTTTACTTAAGAGTTGAACTAGATGATCCTTGTGGGTCCCATCCAACTCGGAATATTCTGTGAATCTGTGAACCAACACTAACTTCGTGCTTTTTTTTTTTTTTTTCTTTCTAAAACATTTCAAGAATAACAGGAAGGAAGCACATTCTCAGACCTATCACACCTTTAAGACGTCATGGCAACAGCAACCAGGTGATAAAGCACCTGGTAAGTAATTTTGACCTGATAGGTGACTCAGAGGTGGCAAAGAAATGCACATCAGAGTAAATATTAAAATACAACATGAGCCATGTTCAGTCAGAGCAGATTTCTTTATTATGAAAGAAAAATTATATTTCTTTGCTGGAGGAATGAAAGCAGGAGAGGGCATCTGTTATGATACTGAACAGAGCCAAAAGAGTCACCATGTGCATCAGGAAAGATTAGCATATTCAAATCCTTTCAGTGTTTTTCAAGGAACTTTTGAGTTCTAAAAATAATGAGTGGTTTGAGGTATCTTTGCCAGACCTGCTTTGCAGCATATTACAGGGGCAGTGTAACTGTTCAAATTTTAACTGTTAGAAATCTAAGGAGATTTAGGCACATGTCAATGAAATTAAATCAAAGCACCTCAAGATATGGAAACATCCAAAAGCTTATTGAGGATGCCATACTGAGGTTCTTTAGCTCTTCTATATTGTTACAATTCAATGCAGTCTTATACATAAATGAATTCTGAAACAAAAAATATAAGCAGAAACCTTACTTCTGCCTCACACTAACAACTAACAGGAAGAACACAGTTGCTAAGTGAAGCATCAGTTATCAAAGCCTCATATGGCATAACAGGTTCTTCCTCTTTTGCTTTCATTCTACCTTCTCAATAGAAAGGGGAGAATCAAGGTCATTAGCTGTTCTAAAACACAATAAAATATATCTTGACTTCTTAATTTAAAGAATCCTTGTTCTGAAATAGTCCTGCAATGTGTAGTTTACCCAGTTCACCACCACACACACCAACTTTTTGTGCATTACTATGTTTTACAGCTTGATGTGCTCAAAATGTCAACTCCATGGCTGAGAGTAACAGAACCCACTTGCTGCAAAATCACAGACAATACAGATTACACCATTTAAAAACTAAAGGAATCTTTGATGTTCTGCTTATCCTATTTCTTCTCACAAGTAACTCGAGACATATCTACCCTGGCAACCATTCTGAATAATGTGTTCCATTATTAAAACATACCATACCATCCAGGATTTGGATGACATGCCAAAATCAAGATTTTAATGAAAAAGCCAATTGTCCAACCAGAGGAAACATTCTCTAAATTGATGCAATGTTAGTATTACTATCATCAAATTCTTTCACTCATTTTGAAAACAAGGCTACAAGCTACAGAAAAATCTGGATTTCTAAGGCAAGCCATCCATACATGTAAAACTATGAAGGAGGCTGCCTACAAAGACGACACTGCATATATACCTACCTGACTTGGCCGATTGCTTGCAATTATCTTACAAATTGCAATCAAAGCAATCAGTTACTCTTTTATTTCAATTTTCTAATATTATTGGGGGGGCGGGGAATGAAGGGGGGGAAGGCTCCTGATGGGTAACAATGAAAATTCCAAATGTATTAAAAGAAATACAAACACTACACCCCACTGAGGTCGTGTAAGCACCAAGGGGAGGGGCTGACAGGCATCCATTCAGGCACTTATGAGGTTTGGCTTTTTCCTTCCTGCTGCAGAAGACAGGCGCTCGTAGCCAACAGGTGCACTTAAAAACAAAAGGCAAGAAGCAAAGACCACCGCTGGAACCTCGCACAACCCCAGCGCCACCTCAGCGCCCGAACCACCCCACGACGCCGGCACTTGCCGGCTCAGGCCTCCCTCTCTCCCGCTCCCCGAGCGCCCCGCGGAGTCAAAGGCCCTGCGGCTGAGCGGAGCCAGCGAGGACCAGCCGGGAAGCGGGAAGGACGAGCCGGGAAGCGGGAATGACGGGCGGAGAAGCGGGAATGACGGCGGGAGCGCGGCTCCCTGAGGGGCGGCAGGAGCCGGCGCGGCCCCGCCCCGCGCCCCCCCGCTCTGCGCATGCGCGGAGCCCGCACGCCGCGCGGGGCGGGATGGCGGCCGCGGCCGGAGCGCGGGGCTCGACCCAGGCCGGGCACATCGGGAAGCGACGGGGGAGATGCCCCAGGCCGGTTACCTGGCCGAGCGTCCCACGGTGTAGGGCCCGGATCAGGCCACTCGGTGTCGCCATGGCAAAGGCGGGAAGGAAGAGGCGGGGGGGAGGGACGGGGGCAGGAGCGCGGCAGGGTCCGCGCATGTCCCGCAGGCGCGCTGCGGGAGCGGCCGCTGGTGGGGCGCGGTTACCGGGAAGGGGCGGCGCTGGATTCGGCGTGGACACGGGCACTTGTGGGAGTGAAGGTCATCGCTTCCCGCTTTCCATGGCTCCTGCATCGCCTGCAGGGTGCCCTTGGAACGGCGCCTTTCTGCAGCGCGTCCCGTCCGAGGCCTCCTCCATCCCTGCATCCTTGCGGCCGCCTGGCCTTGCCCACGGCAGCTTTTCCACGGGGACATTGGCAGCGTGGCATCTGCCCGGCCTGTCAAACTCACTAAAGTCAGCCCCGCAGGGCCCCCCCAAAAGCTGCTATCTGCCCAAAAGCCCAGGCAGAAGCAGATCTCATTGTCCAGCACCTCAGACACAGCATGTCCCCAAATCCAGTCTTTGTGCCATGTCTCTTCTGTTGCGCCAGGTAACAGAACCAAAGAAGCACCGAAGTTACTAATGAGGTTTGACAAGGTCCTGAAGAAGTTGTACATCAACCCCTCCTGTCAGCTCCTCTGCACAAGGTGCCTGGTTTCTCCCCAGTTCATTTCTCCCCGGTTCAATGCCCAGGCTGGGAAGCCACAAAACACTTGTTACCAGTGTTCAGGTGATGTGAACCCAGGCTCTTCTGCAAACGTGGGGCAGTGATTGTGGCAATCTGCTATTGTGGGCTCTGGGAATACAACAAAACACTTGTTACCAGTGTTCAGGTGGTGTGAACCCAGGCTCTTCTGCAAACATGTGGGGCAGTGATTGTGGCAATCTGCTATTGCGGGCTCTGGGAAAACAAACCAGCCATCAGGAAAGAAGGTGCACTTGTAGGTCTGTTACCAGTGGCACTGTGCATTGGACCCGTCATTATTTCCAGTAGCCCACTCCAACCCTGTCTCTGAGGATATTATGGAATGTTCCCAGCTCTAAAATCTGGGTTTAGTAGTTAAATCCTCTAAATTTACATAACTGTTTATTTATTTTCACTTTGGTGCATTGGTTAGTAACAATTTTTATATTTTAAAACTATATATGAAGAGTGCTTAGTACCTAACAGCATAATCTTCATTTACTTTCCCAGGCACTGCTCTGGTACAAATTGTAAAAAATTGACTTTGAGTTTTTAAGTACTTTAACTTGAACTCAAAAATCGTATATATAATTTTTTTCGTCATTTGCATCATCACTATAAATATTTTTCATAATTTGAGCTGAAAGCTTCTATATGTAATGTTCATCTTTGATGTTTTTATTCAGTGTTCCAGCAAAAATGTGTCAGCCCTTTTTGAGAACATAACTAGACAAAAATGACGTGAAGCTCTGTGTGGGAAACATCAGGGAAGAAGCTGAAAAATCGAATGTTTGGAGATTTTCTGGTTCTAAGACCAAAAAAAGATTGGACAAAAGCCTGTGGCTGCTCCACTGATGTGAGGCTGAAGATACGATTCTGAGTGGAGCATTAGGCAGTACCCCTGATGGTGGGGGATGGACAGCTGCCCTACCTCCTGTCTCCCCACTACAGCTATTCTCATTCGGAGACTAAATGGAGCAGGTAGAGCTGTCTTAAACTGATGCCATGGACAGCACTATGCTGGAGACAAATGGAATATAAACTTCCCTTCAAAAAGTTGCGAAGAAAATGGATGTAATGTGATAAGAAAACGTTCAGACAATTTTTCAGTTGCAGATAATAAAACAAAAATATTTTTCAAGTAAGTTTACCGGAGAGAAAGCTTTCAGCATCTAATAAATATCAATATTATAATGTGGTTATAAATCAGTAAGGTAAACATTGGTTTGAGTCAAAATGATGAAGAAGAGAGCTATGTAGAATTCAGTAATAAAAAATCTAAAGAATGAAGATTAAGTTAATACTACTGAAAAAGCATTATTGCTTGTTTTCAAGGCTGTTATAATTTGAGTTAATAAATGGAACAGTGAAATGTGGTACTTTTGAGACTTTTGTAATACCTTTGACTTAGTATCACAGAGAATTCTGATAAACATACATGAAATGGCAAAGGGCTGATCAGATGACAGGTCCTCAAAAGTACCTGTTATAGTAGAGTTGTATGGCAAGCTGTGCTTTTTCCTGCTCAATACTGCTGCTGGTAATCTGGAAATAGATTCTGTATAATTTATGTTGAAATGTGCTATTGACACAAATACTGACAGACTCGTACATAACACTAAAACATCATGAGCATACAGATAATAGGAATCTATTAAAGTAAAGCGTGTTTTAAAATCAAATTGAAACTGAGGTAAAAAGTTGAATTAAAGTCGGATTTTTTCCCCTTTAACCAGAACTGAGCCTGTGTTATTACTTTTAATCTTTATTTAACCCGAACCAAAGAAAACAATCAATACAGTATTTACAACAGCTCTTTAACACAAGTAGGAGAGTGGTGTGAACGTGTAAGGCAAGTGAGATGAGGAAGAGGTTGGCTTGAGAATCCCAGAGGAGATGACAGCTTGCATCCTGAGAGATAGGCAAGTTAGGAGAGGAGAAGGATTCACTGCTAGTGTTTATTGTCCTCTGAAATCTCCCACTGCTCCAGAACACCTCTGACCTCTCTCATGTATTTTTCCTAGACACTTTCCCCCTACCCTTATTATTCCAATGCACATTATGAATACATTAATGACTACTGAGATGTGAAGAATTTGCTACAGAGCCCAAATTAAGAAAATTTGATAAACCAGAACTCAGTCAAAATATCACCAGTGCAATTTACTGGTTTTAATATCACCAAACTGACTGTGGACTTAAAAACGAGTTTTATACCAAGTCTTTCAGATCAGCATGTGTCCCATGGGACAGGGTGATTTTGCAAGAGATCTAGAGATTGTGTTGGACACGTAAATCTATTTCTAATGCTGTCCTGTAGCTCATATAGTCAAGTTTTTAGTACTGGGGTACCAGTCAGAAATTGCTAAGTCCACTTTGGGTTTCCATGCTTAAAAGGAGATATTTGCAAAATCAGGGAAATAACTACATATGATAGCTGTAAAATTATTTAAGAAAACACTAGGTACGTGCACAGTTAAGTAATTAGTGAAGATGCAGGAAGTCCTAGAAGCAGAACAGACAGTCTGTGATTTTTTTTTTCCAGGTAGGAAGACTTCTGTAGCTGGGCTACAGCCCACAAAACTTTTATTTTCATGAAGCCTTCAAGAGACAGTGCTTTACATAGGAGCGTGTAACATTCTGTGGTGTGAACAGGCTTCTAGGGATCAATTAGGGATGTGTAGAGAGATTTTATGCACAGCCTTCTTGTCTTACCTAACACAGAAATTAGAAGTTTGGGTTTTAGCAGCAGAGCATAAAATGGAAGAATTTTTCAAGAAGCTGAATAAATTTTGAAAACTTGGCTTTGTTTCTTTCTGCTGTGAAAAATCAAGTGTGCTAAAATATTTTTTGTTCCTCACCTGAAAAAAATATTAGAAATTCTGTGCACTCCTAGCTAAAAGCTATTTTTTTTGTTACTGTGCTTCCAATGTACCATACACTAAAAACATGGGACAGTATAAAATATTAGAACATGTCTGTTAATTTAACATGTAAGATTTATATTTTATGCTTACTGTATTTGCACTTTATCTCCCATCTTTAAGATAGAGTAACACCTCTTCAAGTCAGCACTGCCAAAATAATTTCACTAATACTCTTGAATCATTCACATCCTCTGATAAAAATAACAAAAAATGTAGAAGGAAGTTAGTAACTTTTTATTCAGTGAAGGGATTATGACAGGAAATCATATGGTAAGAAAAGATTTGGACACCATTTTGGATAATAAAAGTGTTTTAAAAAAATCAACAATACTCAACGAAGCAAGTCATTTGCAGAAATAGTATACTATGATATAGCTAGAGACAGTATCATCATACACAGAAGAAGAGAGGGAAATTAATTAAATTACATCACAAGGTTGATGCTGTCATTTCTCATTTTCTGAGTGATCGTGTATTTTAATGTAGCTTGTGGGAGGGGTAATTATAACTATAATTGTTATTGTTTGCTACAGCATTGCTCAGATACTGTCTAAAATACGATGCCTTTGTGCTGTGCATTACTCAAGCACGCACCAGATGACAGCCCCTGCCCCAAATAGCTCTCAGTTGAAAAATGAGTGAACACAGATCAAAGAGTGCCACAAAGTGTGGTAAATGAATTTGCAGAAATCAATATATAAATATTGTTGTTTTCCAAGTGAAGGTTGTTGTTAGCAGGGTACTACTTGAATGAAAGAGCAAGGAAAGGGGATTTAGGCAAGCTGGAGAAGGGAGACCAAGGAGGCTGTGATGGGAAGAAGAGTGAGAGGAGAAGTTTGAACAGGCAGCCAGACAGCACAGGAAAGAGCCCAGTCAAACCCTTCACACTGTCATACATAAAGAACTTCACTTGAGATGTGTAGTTTGGTGTAGTATAAAAAGCACATCTTCAAAATTCTTGAGAGCCTAGAGGTTAGCAGCAAGACTGGCTGAAGAGGGTGAATCAATTACTCTTACCTGTTTCATTTTGTATTTTACACATGCTATGGAAGAATCTTTTGGCCCTTTTTATACATCTGTCTGTTCAGTGAAGCTTTAGCAGGGCAGTCACTTGGAAGTGCTGAAGATATAGCAGAGAGCAGGAAGAAGAGTTGTACTGTCTCTTGTATGCTGAAACTGTTGGTAGTATCAAAGCCTTGCTGAGAGCTGTATCCTCTGAAGTTAATGGAAAAACACTGTGTTGGTAGCCACTGAGAAATAAAAACACCTAGAATTCTCTGAAATCTGTAAACCTTTTCTCCCTATAATATGTTGGGAAAAAGAAATCTTTCCTACGTGTTCTTTTGTATTATCATCAGTTATGGTGACTGTGTTCTTTACATTCATTTTGAATCTGTGTTTCCTGTCATGAGCAGATTAAAAACAGAAGAGAGTGGAGTGAAAGTTTTCTATTGCAAACATCTGTTTCTGAAAAAGGATTATATTTCCATGTCCTGGAACTTCAAGGGGAAAACCTTGCCCTCCCCAGACACACACCTTTGGTTTGCAGCAATAAGGAGTTTATAGACAAGGTTGCTTTACTACAGTAAATAGAAAACCCATTTCTGTATTTCCGGTGAGTAATACAGCCTGGATATCTGAGGAGACCTTCAATTATTCCCAGCAGAGAGCTATCTTATTGTATATCTTTAAAATGGCTAACAAATTTTTGGGCGTAACATAAGCAATACTTTTAATAACTCCTCTGTCTTTTGTACCCGAAACTGCCTTTTATATGCAAATAGCGTTGTCCAGATAAGTGTTCTTTGGGAGTGTGATTAGAAATGGTGAATGGACATATTTACCCCATGTAAGTCAAATGAAATCCACAGAAAAAAACCCCAAAACTACAGTGTCAACAGACTTCAAAAAGAAAAAAATTGACGCTGATGTATTGTCCATATCTATCTCCTTTTAAATAACACAAGGCTGGAAAAGGAGAGAAAAGATGTAGGAAACACTTGGGGCCAGATATACAGTACTTTCTCATACTTTTTGGTATTCTTGCAGGAATTTAGCCCTGGAAAGGAGGAAATTTATTTGTTTAGAAGCTACCCTGAGACCTTCCTATCTCCTACATAAATGCCCTCCTCTTAAAACTTCAATATACTAATATCCGGCAGTGCAAGTATCACCCAAAATATATTGCACTAGATTAAGGTACTCCCTCACCCCATTGAACCCAGAGATCTGTTGTTTACAAAACTGGAACAAATTTGGGAAACAATTTGCTAGAATAATCATCTGGGCTGGTTCTTAATTTGTAATTGTCTTGGGCAGTGAGGAGGCTTGTGCTGTTATACAGCAGGGATTTTCCTTTCCAAAGTGGAAGCACATCTTCAAGTAACCGTTTTACTTCGGGCAACATTATTAGTGAGGATGGTCTTCTGTCTCCTAACTATTTCTCTCATCTGCCAAATCTCCTTCATGTATACACAACTGATGGTGATATTTCCATATCTGTGGACATATTCAAAACTCAAAGCTTCAAATATTAATTAGAATTTATGGGAAAAAACCAAAGAAAACGTAAAGTTTCAAAACAAGGTTGGCGAAGTTAAGACCTTGCTTGTTAGAAAATTCTCATTAAGCAAACAGATTTGGAAAATTCAGGAAGAGGTAGGAATTCACGGTCTGAACCTGTGCTTTGTAACTTTGGTTGTTCAGTTTAGTAAGGAAACTGGCTGTTGGCTGTTTACAGTGGTAATTAATATGACATCTCTCTCACCTTCTCTAGAGGATATATTACAGTGTGAACATCTGCCTGTGACTTACATGACTGTCCAAGATATTTAGAAGACAATCTAGAAAGAATAAAGAACTGAGTCCTTCATCCTGCTTGTTGGAATATGGATCTTTAAGATGAGAAGGGTCAGAGAAATCTGCTCATCTGATTTGCATTTAAACTGGGAATCATTAGGCGGGAGACACTTACGTAAAGACATTGATGTAAACCTTATTATTTATTTTTATAAATAATTTCAGTTTCTGTTAAATATACCCTATTTCCAATATAAATTAATCTAATTTTACTTTCCAGTTTTAGATTGTGTAGCCTCATTGCCTTTTAAGTTAAAACACATTTTAGTTTAAGAAATCTTCTCCCCTTATGATCAAAGAATGTTTTTATTTTTGTTTCTTAAAGAAACAGCATGGACTTCTTTTCCTGCCCCCCCCAACTATTGTAAAATAGGCTTTAGACATTTCAAATTACAATTGTGACTCCTTAATCTTTTCCGCTTTCAAGCTCTTCTGTTCAGGGTAAGCACCAAAATGTGCTGCAATACTATTGCTATTCTCATTATCATTCATTTGCTTCTTCGCAACCATTTACTAAAAAAAATAAAATAGAAGCTTTACTGGGAAAATTTGCAGATGATACACAGATTGATAGAACAATAAATAGCATTTATGTGTTTGAGAATAGGGTTAGCTGCCACACCGAACTGAGCTCAATTTTTAAAATCTAATATCTATCAATTTCAGTGTCAGAGTTTTCCACAGTCCCACAGTTTGTAAGGGTGACAGATATTTTAGTTTCCAGGTCTGTGACCTTCCCCATTTATCCATGTGCAGACTCACTGCTTGAATGAGTTCTCCTTCTTACCAAATAACCCAGCTGTGTATAACTAGCTCAATGCAGTTTATCATTCCACCAAGCTGTGTATCATCTGCAAACTTTATTAGCAGCACTTTCCTATTTTTTTTCTTGTCGTTAATAAAAACACTAATTTCTAAAATGAGATCAGAAGCTTAACACCTGTTGACCTGGTAATGATTTAACATCCAGTTAATGTACCATTCAATATACACTTTATTGATTTTTTTCATATTAATCTAAAAAATAAAATGATCATGAAATACCAAAATAAACTCTTTTCAAAAAAATGTAGCTATGGCACAGCCAAGTGTATTTCTAGAAAGAATGAAGTACGTAAAATGCAGAGTTGTTATAATTATCTCTAAAACGATCACTCTCATGTGAATATTTAATAACATTCCTAGACAAAGTTTTTCAATGTTGTTCTGGTTTTTATTTTACCTTTTATATGCACTTTCGTGGCTATGCTCTGACTATTGTGTTCCCTTCTGGGGAATGCAAACCACCTATGGTTTATGGGACACTTTAACTGGGTATGCAGTTGCTTTGTTTCATCAAAGCAATGAAAGGCTGCTGAAACAGATTCTTTGCTTTCTGAACTCCAAATCCCTCCTGATTTGTCACCCCCCATCATCAATTATTCTTCATACTCCCTTGTTTGCATTCCCTTATCTTGGCTTTATCCTGCAAATATTAGGAATTCCCCTGGCTCATGATTCTTCTCCCCTTGTATGCCAAAGTGGTACTGTGACCAGCTGCTGAGGGCATCAGCTTTGTTAGGGGTGACAGCAAAACCTCCCTGCTCTGCCACCTTCTTATCTTGTGCCCTAGACTCAGAGAATGCACATGTCTGCTTTCCTCTTCATCACTCCTTCAAGGACAGGGCTCCTGGTTTCCTCTTTGGTGCAGAAGACAAACATGGTGACTCCCACCTTCCTCTCTGCTTGCCTGTACAGAGGGCCTGGCACAATAGGTGCTTTCCTCCCAGAGGCTGCATCTGAATGGCCATACTTGCTGTTGGTTTGTGTAACTAAAAGTTTTTTCGTCGTTGTTGTTGTTGTTGTTTTTCCCCCATGCAGAGTTGTTCCCGTTTGTACTGGCCACCATCATCCATTGTTCTCCATGAAACAGAAACTGCCATTGCCCTCGGGGGAGATGGTGGCTGCCTATACTGCCAGGCATCATAAAACACAGACCCCGTTGGGAACAATGGGGAAAAGCCTTCTCAGCGTGGCCACCAGCTGAGGCCCACGCTGAGCACTGGGGAGCAGCAGCCACGCTGAGGGGAGGCAGTTGTCCACCAAGGAGCCTCTTGGCCCTGCCTGAGGGAAAACGAGATTACATGCAACAGGAAAAACATCCAAACCAAACCAGCTCAATTACAAGAAGCAAGTGAAATAAAGTCTTTGTGCAAGGTTACAAAGAGTTCTACTTCTGTGGGAGCTAGCAGAGCTCTTAGCCGGTTTTGTATGGGAGCTTGAAGTTCTTTTTGCCACTTTCTCTTTTGGTTGCCTTAACTCCCACTTAAAAACTAAATGAACAAAATTCTTATTTGACAGTTTTAATAAGCAACAATTTTTGTTTCAGAATAATAAGCATTTTGTCTATGAAAATATTCTATTTTTCCACCCTCACTCCCCTTTTACTGTACAACCTTCTTCCTCATAAACTCTTGGCTCTATGGAGTACATATTATTTTTTTAATAAGATCGGAGATAAGAAAGGTCTAATAATGGGTGGTTCATTTTCAATCTCTAAGTAAATCAATATATTCAAATACGTCTTCCAAGTCACTGTAAAATATGTAACCAAACTGTATGCATTGTGCTGCTAAGGAGAGTACACTGCTTTTTTTTCATGGAGAGTAAGGAAACCAAAAAGCATGGCTCAGTCTAAAAATTATATCTAACTCTAGAATATTTTGTTGCCTTTGAAACATGAGTTCAGTGAGAGAAAATATTTTAAAATATGAAAAATTTGAGAGCAAACATCATCAACAATTTGCACAAACCATACTGTAGGAATGTTGTGATTATTTTTTGAAAACAAGCATTGTGAGTAAGGGAAATAAATTGGCAAGACCTCTCTTAACAGGAATTCAAACTGTTTAGGTATTAAAAACACAGTTGGCATACTCAACCAAGTCAAATTGTAATTTGTTAAAATGTCTTGTACATAAGCCTCCAGATCTCCATTCTTGTACATTTACAGTTACATAGGATGAACCGTCATTTGATGCCATTATTCTTTGTAGCAGAAAATTTCTTCTTGAGTAGAAGTCTTAACTCTGCCACAGAGTGGCACTTTATGATTGTGGCCTGTGGCCATCTCAGTGTCCTTGTAATTCAGTTGGTAAAGTTGATCTGTAAAGGTTTAGCATATGCTCTCTGCTCTGCAGAATAGGGACAGTAATTTTGCTTTGAAAGTAGCAATCGATCTAGAATGAAGAAGCCACATTCTCAACAGAGACAGTAAGTATTTACTGGTACTGTACACTTATTAATGTGACTTTGGGAGCTAAAAGGCAGATTTTTGGTTTTGAATCACCATAAATCCCACTCAGGGTGTGCTGGTCACCCTCCAGACTGACTAAGAGAGTGTTTAGGAATAGCTTAAAAAATTGAGTCTGTTGCCCCAACATAAGCATTGAATGCAGGGTCCAAGGATCAATGAGAGTGATTGAAACAATAGAAAGCAGGAGGAAGCAGGAAGGGAGCAAACCCAAAAATCGTGATACAAGAAATGAAGTGAATACACAATGGTCTTGAAAGAAAGCCAAGGAAAGGAGTTTTTTGAGCAGAGCCCTGACGGCAAGCAGATCTGGGATCATGAGCAAAGCAACGCATTCTTGTTCAATCTTACTGTTATTTCAAGAAGTGAGACTTTTTTGTAGTAAAACAAGATTACTTCAAAGAAATACCTGGCTCTTGTAACCAATTTCTCATCCTAATGGAAACAGCCTGCTATATCGTGCATACAGGCTAACTGCTCAGGCCATGGTGGAGTTAGACACTAAAACCAGAGAGGGCAAACAATGAAGAAAAATAAGGACAGAGACAGAGGGAGATTTTGGAAAAAGACATGGAAAAGTGGGAGAAATGAAAATTTGCAGGAAATTAACCTAAGGCTCAGAGATATAAAAGAATTTAGTCAGGATGTAGTTCCCAGCATGATAGTCAGTCAACCAAGAGATGCTAATGTCCGGGGGAAAGAGTAAACCCTAAAGTGTACCCGTGTTCAAATTTCTGATAAAAAAGAGCCTGTCCCTCCCACCCCTTTGCCATTTCAGAAAAGCAGCCCTCTCTTGACAGGCAGCCAGGCATCATGATGGAGGGCTAAAACACATGAAGCTGCTGCCCATTTGGAACACACTCTGTCTCCTTTCACATCTGCAGAGCATTTAGCTGCTTGCATCTGGTTGTGTTTGCGCAAATATAATTCCATATTCACTAATAATTCCCGAGGCTAAAGGCCCCTCTCCTGTAACCTTGTTAATATTCTCACAAGGCCTGGTGTGAACGCCTCACAGCATTTGGATTAGAATTCAGTCTGGTGGGTTTCCCCCCCGCCCCCGTCTCTTACTCCTTCTCTCACTCGTACTTTTCTGGCCTCCAGTTTCCTGGCCACCCACATGACGAGACACTCTCCCTCCCGCTCTCTCCCCATTCTCAGTTTCAAGGAATTTCCTTTTGTCAAAGGCAAAGTGTGATTGACATATTTTCCCCCTCTTAAGTGCAGTCTTCTTAATACTTGATTTAACTATGTCCTTATGGGGCTCGTATAATCATTACCTAGGTGAGAAAGAGACCCCCTGCTC
Organism: Passer montanus; assembly: GCF_014805655.1. Classification (NCBI taxonomy): domain Eukaryota; kingdom Metazoa; phylum Chordata; class Aves; order Passeriformes; family Passeridae; genus Passer; species Passer montanus. Next base: position 6,697,719 of record NW_024368707.1, read on the forward strand.
CCTCACTAGCATCCAGTCTTGGCCTTCAAGCACCGGACAACTGGCTACTTAGTGCTTTTTACATGGTTTTTATTCACTTTTTAAAGACATTTTTATTAATTTGGTGATGATGAGGTGTTCCAGATTGACAGCATTGGAAACTGAAATAATTTGTTTGTCCACAAAACAGGTACCACTGAAGCAGCAGAAGTGCTGGCTCCCCTACTAGTGTTCACAAGGATCCTCTTTCAAAGCACCTCACCAAAGCCAGAAAAATTGCCTTCTCCTCTGGCCTTTGTGGAAAGAAGGCAATTCAATTTTCTAATCAGTACTCAGCCCTGATGTTAAGACTGATAAAAAACTGAGCAGGACCTCACCCTGACCACAGTGTCACAGAAATGAGGGACACAAGCATTTAGCTGGCCAGCTTCTGGTTACTGTGCTCTTTAGCACAAGAAATTGTTTCCTGTTGTTCTCCAGACTATTTTCTATGTGACCAGCATAGCATGGGCCATGAACAAATGTCCACCCCAAGCAGAGTCAAGGTATGTTGTGGGAGGACAAAGAGTTGAAGGAGAATGGCTGTGGGATTTGGGAAGGTAGGTGGACTACTGGCAGAAAAAGAGGAAGGTGAGTGCTCAGGCTGGTAGTTTGGAGTCCTTAATGATTCCCTGCTTGATCTGTGTTGGACACCCTGCTGCAGTGCTCTGTTTTCATCCATGTCTTGTATACAGGAAAGTAAAACTCTGCATTATGGTGGCTGTGGGAATGGAGTTGAAGAGGTTGCTCGGACTGAACCAAAATTTTTCAATACAGTGTAGGAAGGGTTACTAATGAGCTTTTGAATTAAGATTTGCAAGATCTTTGGACACCTTTTAATCAATATGCAAGCCAACCAGAGTTTTATATTGAATTTAACAGTAACAGTCCTGAAAACTGATTGCTATAACCAACATATAAGGAAATGTTTCTAATAATGTATGTTGAAAATTTATGCCACATCATTGTAACACCTTGTTTTCAGTTTTGTGTGGTCTTTGCTGTATTTGAAATAACTACGGTGACATTTCCCATATCAGGGATTAATTTCTGTATCTTGCATCCTTCTTTTCTCCATTCTGTAAAAAATGGAGGAAAAATAAATGAGTTTTCAGAAAATGTTTTAGGAGACTAGTCTCACATATGCTGAAAAAACCTGAAAGGGATGCTGGTAACAATTAATAATCTCTACCTAATTTGGATGAAAGAGTTGTCTTTTGATCAGTAGATGGTGTGGAAGGTCCCTCTGATGTCAGGAATGTATTCTTGTCCATTTCCACATATAGTCAATGTGAGCATCAGGAAGTCCCACTTCACACAAAGGCATTAGAAATGCATGTTCTCAGAAGGATTTCTGCCTGTTCTCAACCCCAGAGGTGGATGGCAATCTCCTCTCCCAGCGGAACAGTGGGGTACATGTTCTGCCCATGCTGTCTCAAGGCAGGGGAGATGAACAGTGCTGCTCCCTCCACTGTGGTTTCAGTGTTTGTCTGACAGACCATGGGAGAGGAGAAGGAACCTTCCTGACAAGACTGCAAAAGGTAGGGACCTGGGACTGAAGTATTGTGAATTAAGGCATAGGGGAAAAAAAGCTGCTGAGCTCAGTATCTTGATGTTCTGAGAAAGGGGTTGGGGGCTTACAGGCAGGACTGCAAGCATGATGAGGAAGTGGCATGGACCTCAGATACTTGGCTCCAGAAACAGAACAGGAATTTCCACACATTGGAATTTCATCAATTAAATGTAAGAGGGAAAAAAACACCCAAAACTAGAACTAGAAAACTCGTGGTTCAAGCTTCAGAGCTGCTTTTGGATGATATGCAGTGTAAGACATGAGGCACCTATTGAGCAATGAGTATAAAAAAAGACCTTGAATACCCAGAATCTTCAGCTGTGGTCCAATGGAAAATCGTGTGGTTATGTAATTGAACATGGTAAGGTAGCTCACAGATAGAGCTGAAATAAGGTCAGGCTTATTCCTGATGATCCTTGACATCTGAGTGTTTGACTTTGCAACATTAATAGTTTCTCAGCATATTCATTGACAGAACATTGACCTGCTATAGTCTCTAGGCCAGGAACTCACTGCTGCAAAGTGAGATGGGTTCTTTATCTCATTAATGGCTTAAATTAAATTAATTAACAACCTTGGCTCTGGCTAAACACCGTAAGGATTCAAAAGAAGGCATCCTTTGCAAAGCCAGATTCTGTGTATTCTGCAATGAGACAGGACCAAATGGTAATGATATAAAAAAATCCTTTCATTCTTGTCTTCCTTTCTTCACACAAACATGTGCAGCTGTGGCCCATATCTGCTGAAAATAGTCATCACCACAATATGGCAATGAATATTTTCAACCATTCTTTTAAGAAAGCTTTTATCTTTTCTTGGCCTCACAATGTCTCCAGGCAATCTATCTCCATTGTCAGGGCCTTGTTTTGTGAAGTATTGTTTCAAGAAGCATAGCCCAGGACTTTTTTTTTCCTGCTTTGTGCCTGGGAAGGAGTTAATTTGTAGATGGCTTAAGCAGTGTATCAGATCACAGTCCTCAGCCTTGCTGCTGCCATGTGCCAACTGCTTCCCTTGCCACAAACACCTATGACTTGTTTTGCTCTGGCTTTGCCTGCATTTGGTTTGCAAGCTGGCCAGAAACTCACGTTGGGTACCTGACTACAAATATTAGTAAAATACTGTATTTATGAGTTAGAGGAATGTGCCAGATTCCATTGTTGTGGAGCAAATGCGTCAATGCTTCCAGAAGGTGATGTGGGAACCGTTGTTTCCAGCTCCAAGGCAGCTCTGCACTGCTGCAATGGTTTGCCCCTTGTTCAGGTTCTCACAGCTATTTCTGTAACTGCAATAGTAGGAAGTTTTTCTTAAAGTCAAAGCTACAATTTCTAGAGCATGGTTTGTGGAAGATGGCTTGTCCGTGGGCTGCAGAGCTTGGGAAGCAGAGTCTCTGAGAGTGCAGCAGGGCAGGCTGTGCCCCCTTAGCAGCTCACACCACACAGGATTGCTGTTCTGCCTTTTCCTCTCAGACATCTCTGTTGAGCACCTTGTGCCCCGCATTGTTGTGCATGCCCCCTGTGAGATGAATTCTCCACCCTTGTGTCCTGTTGGGCCAGTCTTTTGCCTAATGTTAGGAGAAGCATGGCTCACTTTCCTGCCTGCCCAGCCTCAGGGCTGTGGTGTGGTGTTTGGAGAGGTTCTCAGGCTTATAGCACCCCATGACCCCACTGTTAACCACAGTGCTCTAGGTGAAAAACCAGAAAGCAACTTCTGTAAACTGTCAGCCAGCCTTGGCTTTCAGAATGACCCATTAGCTCAGAAGATAAGTGACCTGAAACCTGCTAGAATATTTATACAGTCTGGTTTTGCTGAAGAATATCCCCTCTGTTCTCTGTAGTCAAAAACTGACAGCGATACGATCTCTTCTTTTTATTTCAAAATAACAAGTAATCCTACACCTTCCTTGCCAGATTTAAATATCTTTAAATCTTTTTCTTTTCCAACTGTTTGAAGTGCTGATGTGTCTTGATATGTCAGGTGTTTTCCACGTATATGTATAATAATATATGTTGCAATTCTATGTAAAATCGTAATTTCCTTAGTGTTCTTACAGTGTCAAACAAAGGGTACAGAAATTCTGGAACTGGAAATTGGGAGTGGGATGAAGCTAGTAGCAAGTAGCATCATGGTCCTGGAGAATAGGTCTGGAGGGGCCTGTCAGCACCAGGGCTCAGTTTGGAGTATGGGGGACATAATTCAGAGAGCATTTGAGTCACTCCATTGTCATCAGGTGCACAGGTGAAATACACCTCACTTCCTTTAATGGCCAGGCCAAATGTGAAATGGCAGGCTGCTGCTTCTGCTTGCAAATTGAGAAACAAAGTCATTGCTGTTCCATCCTTCCTCCTCAAACAAAGAGCAAACATGAGGGATGCTGGGCCTCCTGTTTTTGAATCAGTAATTTGACAACTACACTGTGAACATTGACTAATAGCAAGGATAATTAACATGTGGAATAAGAGAACAAGAGAATCCCAAACCCAGGATATCCCCTAGGAAGAGGCAAAACTGGGATATGGCAACTGGTGTTTCTGTTGAGACATAAGTGATCAGGAGCTCCTTTCTGTATCTGATTTTGAGCTGCCTGCAGTCATGTCAGGTGCTGCTGTGGGCTGAGGTGTGAGACAGGGTGCCTCCTTTTGGCTTTCCAGAGGCAGCTCCGTTCCTGTGGATGTTTTGGACAGTGAATGTCATTGTTCTGGGGGCTGCAGCTTGCACCGAGAGGATTTATACACCATGTCAAATCCCTCCTGTCTTGACCCCTCCTGACTCCTAGACATCTGTAAGGGAACACCCCTGAGAGGGTATCTTTAAGGAACTGTTTATTTTGCAGTGAAGGGTAATCTCATAATAACCAGGGGGTTTCTCCAAGTTCCTGGGAGTACCGAGTGAACCTTGCCCAGCGTTGCTGGCTGAAATGTTGCAAACACAAGTACAATGGAGGCTCTGAAGAAAACAGAGGAGCTCAGCACCCAGAGCCCGTGTTTATTTTCTCCAGAGATGAAGGGAGGACTGCAGGTCAGCCAGAATTGTGCATTTTGACTGGTATTTATTGACTCAGAAGTCCTTGCTGACAGACAGACAGACAGACAGTCAGGCAGGGAAGGCTTCCATTACAGTGACGTTGTTTCTTTCCCTCTTCTCCCCCGAGGCTCCCACTGCTGGCACTCTTTTCACGTTGCTGTGGCTTCTCCAGCTGCTGCTGGGGCGAATGGCAGCTGCCTTTCACCTCGCTGCTGCTGGAAGCCTGGCTGCCCCCAGGGAACACAACTGCCAGGCTCTCAGCAACACTTGGCAGCACATCTGTAAGAGATGTGGCAACAACCCAGAGGTTGGTGTCCAGCCTTCCCTCTGAGACCTGGGTGAAGGCTGGAGGTCTGGGTCAGATGCTGAAGGTGATCCTTGGGTGGCTACAGGGGGTCAGTGTACAGGGTGTGTCTGAAAGATAAATATATCCCTGAGCTGTGTTCAGCCCTATTGCCACCTTGCATTCCCTAATGCTGCCACTGCTAATTAGGTTTCTGATTGCCCTTGTCTAATATTGTGCTTTAGGAGAGATTTGAGTCCTTTCTGTAAGTGACAGTAAGGCAGATCTACTGACAGCTATATGCAGGGATGCTGCAACACTGAGCAGCCTCTGTTCATGCCAAGGGTCATGGCTTTAATACTTTTGATTCCTAGTATGGATCCTCTAGCATGTCCCTTTGGATTCAAGACCACGCTGGAGACTCATATCTATTGCAAGCAGTACAGTTTCCTATGCTTTTAGCCATCAAGAGCAACTTTTTTTGTTGAGTCCTCTGTAAAATATTGTATTCTTCATACTTTCTCAGAATTGAGAGGCAAAATGTGCATGTTTCAGTGCATGAGTTGTTTCTCTTGTGCCCACACTCTCCACATTTTTTTTAAAAGATGAGATATCTCATTTTGAGTCCATTAAACAAAAGGGTGCAGCAGGCTGGGACGACTTTTTTTGTTGAGTCCTCACTGGAAGTGTAAAATATTGTATTCTTCATCCTTTCTCAGAATTGAGAGGCAAAATGTGCATGTTTCAGTGCATGAGTTGTTTCTCTTGTGCCCACACTCTCCACATTTTTTTTAAAAGATGAGATATCTCATTTTGAGTCCATTAAACAAAAGGGTGCAGCAGGCTGGGACAGGAGTGGTTTGGGTTGGAAGGGACCTTTAAGATCATATAATTTTCAAACCCCCTGCCATGGGCAGGGACACTGCCCACTAGACCAGGTTGCTCAGAGCCCCATCCAACCTGACCTTGAACACTTCCAGGGATGGGATATCCACAGCTTCTCTGGGCAACCCATTCCGGTGTTTCATCAACCTCACAGTACAGAATTTTTTTGCAGTGTCTAATCTAAACCAACTGTCTTGCACTTTGAAGCTATTTCCTCTTGTCCTGTCACTCCATGCCTTTCTAAAAAGTCCTTTCTTCAGCTCTCTTGTCACCCCTTCAAGTACTGGAAGGTGCTATAAGATCTCCCTGGAGCCTTCTCTTCTCCAGGCTGAGCAACACCAGCTCCATCAGGAGTGTTTGCAGCAAAGCAGTGCCAGATAGATCTGGTCAGAAGTTTTTTTTTGCTTCACAAACATCATACCAGCAGCATGGACAAATGAATCCCACTCTCCTCTTGGTTAGTGAAACTTATATTAGGGATGCTACAAAGTGACAATGAGGGTCCCCTTTCAGATACAATGACTATGAATGTGCTGTCTCTACAAATACAGATGTATATGAATGAGAACCCAAGCATCAGATAATTCAGTCCACTTTTTGATTGCCAATGCAAGATTATGTGCAGTAATCATACACGTTTTGTTTTAACAGTTTTTAATGATGAGGTATCTTCTGTGTTTGGATTCTGGCTGTTTTTCCTGTAATTTGATTCATGCAGTGAGGCATGATTGCAACACTTTCTGTTCTGTGACAGAATGCTTCTTACATCACCTAACATATATGGAATTCTTTTCAGGCTCTACCTCATTAAAACCCGATGCTTAGATCTCCTGCCTCTCTAATGTACAGGGGCAGATCTAGGCATATTTTCACTTTGAAAAGATTTCCTTTCCTTTTCATTAATGACAGCTGTACAGCTGTCTAAAGACTGTGGAGATCTCCCTCTACGCTGCTGTGTTTACTGTCTTTGTCATCTGTTTTGGAGAGCCACATGCTTTTGTTCCCCCAGTAAAGCTCCTTTAAGCAGAACCTGTTTTTCCTAGTGTGGCCTTCCCTAATGTGGCCCTTCCAGTAAACAGGAATAAAGAGGGTGAGTGGCTCAATATGTGTGTGGTGGATGCCAGTGATGGGGTGGTGTTGCAAAGGAAAGGCTTTTCCAGCTGTGTCTTGGCTGCTGAGAATGTCTCATGCCAAGGGGCTGGAAAAGTGCATCTCTCTGTGAGGGTGCATATGGAGCACCTTCAGGATGCTTATAGATGTACACCAACCTACAGGGCTAAGGACAGGAAGACCAAACCAGCCCACAAGCATTTTATCAACTAGTCTTGCTGAGCTTTATGGATATCAAAGCAAAATATATTACAAGTACTTGTCAGAGTTGTCAGCACTCTAATGGCATTCTGTGCCTGAAGAGGGAGTAGCTTGACCATAGTGTTTCACCTGTGGGCTGGCTTACATAACTGGGGTGTGCCAAGCTGTTTGAATAAGAGCACATACATAGAAACAAAGCTTGATTTATGGAAAAACTAAGTGATTACCAGTCTATTACATGACTATCACACTGCAACTTTTAAATTTTTTTATCTTTACTCCACTGCTTTTCTTAACTTTCCCCATGAGGTACACTGTCTTTATGACAATGGCTTTCAATTTGTGACCACAGAATTCTGGAAGTTGGGGGACTCCTTCTAAAGGGTGTGAGAAATAAAAGCAATGTACATGGGCTATGTTGTAATTTATGTATGTGAAATATCTACAGTAGATGTCTCTGTGCCCATTGGGATAGTCAGGCAAGTAAGGTGATAGGTTTTTCTCATGGGAAGAAGCTGGGTATTTGAATCCCAAGTTTATGGCAGTTTTGTAATTTTTAGATTCTGCTTTGTTTCGAGAGAGGCATGGCACTTTATACTTGGTACTTTGCTGGTACTTTATAGCTTGATGGCACCTCCCAGGAGTGTCCTGTACCTGCAGAAAGAAAGGATGCACAGTGCAGAGGGTGTTCACATGTGATTGGAATAGGTTCCATGTTACTGTATGGAGGTACACTGTATCTGGCTCAAAATTCTGTGTGAGGAAACTTTGGACATGACATCCATGCACAGGAAAGATGCTGACATCAAAGAGTGAAGGTAATCTCTTTAATAAATGCAGGCACAGATGCAAACCTGTCCTGGACTTGGAGGTGAAAATTTTTTTGATCCTGTGCAAATGACTATAAATCAGTTATGTTTGATCTCTAATTCAGATACTGTTTAGTCCCTTTCAAGGACACTCCCTTGTGTTCTACTCCATTTCATCTACCCTTGCTCAAAGTACTACCATGGCCCATTTGGCCACCTGTTAACATTTGATCCTGCTTTTGCTCAGCACCTCAGAGCCCATTGCCTTCAGAGCCTGTGGTTGCATTTCTTTGTGTCAGCTGTATTGTAAGAGCAGATTTTTTTGCTGTTTTCGTTTTCCCTCCAAAGCAAGTGACAGTCAGGCACAATGGATGCAGCAAAAGCTCGCATCTATTGTTACTTGTCGTTTGCTCTTAGCTTTTCCTTGCAAACCTCAGTCAACTCCACTTAGCTTAGCTGTCTGTGTCACTGCAGGAGGGGAAACAGACTTTGCTGTTTTGTCTTCTCCCAGTGAAGCCTCAGCAAAGAGTGGTACTTACAGTATAGAAAGTCTATCCACATATTGCAGATCTGCAGTCTGACTGTCATTGATCCATAGCTTAGGCCTAGGAAAAATTATTTTTGGCAGTGTGACTAGAGGCAGATTAAAGCATTTTTTAAAACTAACAGGTCTCTGTGTTCTTTCACAGATCTCCTTTTGGTTTTGTTTCTTTCCCAAAGCATCTTGTGTTTTTCCTGCAGACAAACAGAATGATGTGGGATATTATGTATACCTAATTTATACATAACTTCTGTACAATGCAATGCACATATCTGATTCTCCACAGAAATATATACTCACAGTTCTGTAGGTTTATAAATTTAGATACCTTAACAGATGCTGGATGTCCACAGGTACTGGACATTGTGTATGCACAAAATGAAACTAAAGTTTCATTAGCTGGAAGTTAATGAAATTTTGTTGAACATTAGGACATTTTGACATATATGAGGATAGAGGAAAAAATGCTTAATTAAGTATCATATTGTCTAAAATAAGCAAGGGTGCACTTACCTAATCCTGGGCAGAAATGAAATTTTTATCACTGGCTCTTGAACATATGTATTTAAATTGGAAGACCTTGGCTTCTGGGTTCTGCTTTTGCAGCATGGATCAGTTGTATTATGAACTGGGAGTTATGAAATATGAAGTGGGAAATATTGCTTTTCTTTAAAGGCTTGACTGCTTCTGCTTTTGTCAAGTTTTTGTTCTGTGTTTATCCTATGTCCCTCTGCTTTATTTCCATGTCTCTCAACTGCACCTGGAATGCCTGTTATTAACATGTACTGTTAATACTGCAAACTTAATTTTCAGAAGCGAGCACAAAACCAAAAGCAGTTGCCTTTGGCCTCAGCTGGAATCCAGCACCTCTGAAAATCAGGCACTCCTGTTTTTCAGTTGGAAGAACTGATTCTCATCTATAAAATGCTTTGAATTTACAATTTAAAGAACTTCCAATCTATGTAGGTTTTAAAACACTGTGTACATGCTATGTTTGCACAGGAATCTGGCAGCCATTTCTAGGGAGTATTAAGCAACAAGATCTTGTAGTGAGCAGCAGAAATATTTTTTATTTAGAGATTACATAACTCTGACAAAATGGAAACCAGCCCCTGTGCTTCACTGTAGACCAGAACTTTCTCTTCCCAGATGGAGGGTGACCTTTAATTGTGTCAGTTCCACCCCACATCCTCAGAAAACAAGGGCAGCTGCTTCACACATGAAGGGAAGCAGAGACTGAAGCAACCACGTTGATCAAGGGTAGATCAAGACTGAGGTAACCTTACAATAGCAACACAAATCCAACTGCATCCATCAGTCATGTCTCCAAGACAGTCCAGGTAAAAATAATTGGACTTAAATGTCTCAAAGTGAATTTGCCCCCACCTACCTGTGTCCCTTTAGCAGCCAGTGCTCTGGCAGTACTGATGATGCCAGCAGAGCTGCCTGTCACCACTAATCCATGTGGGATGGATCAGGCAGTGTTTGATGCTAGCAGTACAAAGAGTGACACTGAGCTGCATGGGAGGACTGGGCAGACAGGGAGCTGATGGTGCCCTCGGGCTCACTCTGCTGGAGGAAGAGTTCCCATGTGGACTTCATGTAACTGGGACTCATAGCAAAGAGAAACTGGAGCCACACTGAGTGTTCTGTCCTGAGTTAATAAATTGGTACTCTTATACCCCTTAAAAACAATTGTCCTAAAAAAAATCCACCACCAGGTATGCTCCCCTACCTTTCACTCCTTTTGTTCTAGACACTCTGCTAAATATTCAGGATTTTGATTCTCTTTCCCTTTCCTTTAATGTTTTCGTGGTGTGGAGGGGGTGGGTAGGCAGGAGGTGCTGGGACCCCTTCTGTGGAGCAGCTGTGATTGCTTCTGAGGATGTGTGAGAGTTGGGAAAGATTTTGAGGTATGATTTTTTACTGTACGCTGAAAGGCTTTCTCCATCACCCTGAAGAAGGACCTGAGGAGTTGTGAAAAGGTATAGAGTTGTCAGCCCTGAAACAAAAGCGTTTGCACAGTTGGGAAGTAGCTGGACAGTGTTTGTGTCCTCTGATGAGCTGAGACAATTCCATTACCCACAAGTTGCCATAAATCAGCGAGTTCCCCTCTCTGAAACAGGTACTCAGTGTGTGCTCTGCTATTCCTTAAAGTTCTGGGCTCTTGGTCAGAGAAATTACTTCAGTGCCATGGTGGCATAGAGTCACAGCAGTGAAGACTTTATCATTTCTTTTGACAAAGCTGCCACTGAAGGCAGTCACTTGGTAAAACACAATTTTAAAATAGGAATTCACTCTGTTTATGTTCACTTTCTGTGAACAGTCAAGCAATTTACTTTTATTGACAAGAAAATCTGTAAAAAGTCAATGTCAAAGATACATATGTGTGCATTTAAGTAAACTAGTTTAAAGTTCTCATGCATAAGCATTCAGTTTTGAAGTGCTTACACATTCCCTGAGCCAAAGGAATGGAAACAATACAATGTGATTTATCTGACCAATCAAACCTCACCCAGACAGCTGCGGCACAGGCTCTCCTGCTGGCTGCTATTTTCATGCCGGCAGAAGAAGAGGGTAAATGCCTCACATGATTATGTTTTTGTTGTGATCTTGGCACTCTGCTCTTCTTGCTGATGACTCAGAAGCCAGCAAAAGGACAACCTGTCTTGAAGAGTCAAATGGGAAGAGCCCAGGAAACCTGGTGCTCACCAAGCAACCGCCTACCCATGGTCTTCACTACGTTTGATCTTTCATTTCTGTATTTGAATAGGGATATGTTGATGGGGAGCAGTTTGCATGCTGTGCTGGATATGAAATCTCAGCCCCCCGTAACTGATCCAAAATGATTGAAGCAACTGTGCACAAATTCTGTGCACCGTGTAGCATATTTGGACAAAATACACTTGACATTTTGTGTCACAGTGTTTTTCTCATTTTGCACAGTGGATGCATGAGATCATCACTGAACGAACAGCTTCAAGCTATACCTTGTATCATTCCTGTGTGTATATCCCTGTGAACAGCTCAGAAATAAGATACAAAGGCCTCATTAAAAAGAAAAAAAGACCCACTAGCACCAAAAACCAACATCAAGATTGCTCAGGGACATGCCAAAACACCAGCAAAGCTGCTGCCAAACCTGAAGATGTCTAAATTCCTTGCAGGGCTATTACATTGCCTGCAAAACTCCCTGTGATCTTCAAAGTGCTGCTGAGCAGTTAAAACTTGACTGCACTGGGTAGTGCAGTATGCAACCTGCAAAATCTCAAGAAGAAAACCAGAGAGGTGTGAGCAGGATTTCCCTGCACACCCCTCAGGTCCGTGTGACACCACAGAATTCCATGCCTGGGATTCAGGCGGGTTATGTGCATGCTTGTGGTGTGCTGGTGATCCCACCTGGCAGCATGGATTAGTTCATAGCTCCCTGCCCATGCTAGTTCTTGGCATATTCCCTTACTTGTCTTTCCTCCATCTGAATCTGTTACAGGGAGTCTTTGCAAAGAACTCGGGAGAAAAGGTAATGTGAGGACAGGTCTTTATTTTCAAGGGGCACATTTTGACTGGGCTGTGCACTTGGAACAAAATTACTCAGAATGCAGTGCTCCTCAAATCAAATACTTAATTAGCTGTAGTAGCATGACCTGCTTGCTGTCTAAAGTCAATTGTCAAACAGAAACCTCCTTATAAAAACATTATTTTGAAATCAGAAAAATTGAGTGCTTTTCCCTTTTTGAACCAGAAGTCAAAGACAGATTGGTATATAATGTGTGAATGCTGCCATTTTTGCTTTGTTGCTGATCCCTCCCATGCTTTCAGGTGAAACCCCTGTGGCTCCCAAGGTGTCTGTGGCTATGAAGGGACCATTTTCCAGGGTGTGGGGAGCTTCTGGTGGCCTCCACAAGGGCAGGAGCAGCAGACATCTGCTGCACACGTTTTGTGTAGCTCTTGTTTGCAGCAGCCGTGTGGGCAGCACGGTGCATCTCACACATTTTCTCAATCTGTATCCCAACCAGGTAGGATTGACAGCTGGGGAAAACCATATATTCTGGGTGCTAAATAGGTTATCCACCATCCATGAGAAAGAAAAGCAGTGAGCTTTGCAGCCGTGCCTCCCAGCCCTGCCCTTGGTTGTGACTTTGCCACCGGCAAGGCTGAGTGCCTGACCCCTGCTAACGTGCGGTGCCTTTAATAAGGAGAGGGAGGGAAGTAATTTTATACTCAGCATGCGAGTGATTCATGTTCTCAAAGGGGATAAAAATGTTATTAGAAAATTCTCCTGCCAAATGTGTGGCAAATGAAACCAATTTATTAATGCTGTGAAGCCAACGTGTGAAATTGGGATAAAAGGTGAGGTGCAGTCTCACCCCTGTGCTGGCTGTGGCAGAATGTGTGCCAGACAAAGGGCTCTTGTCCTTGGGAAAGGGATGCTGCTGTTGTGACCACACACACTAGCAGCAAACAAACACAGCGAGTTTTCTTCAGCACAGATGCACTTCAAAGTGTTAGGGTGAGAGATGCCAAGACATAAAGAGCAGATTTTGATCATGGGTGATCAAGCTGCTGCTTGAAACCTGTAAAACATTGTCAGGACACCTTTGAAAATGCTTTTATTCATTTCATAGTTCAGGGCTTCCCATTCATTTAGGGTTATTATTTATTTTATTATGTGTTAAGCAGTCTCAGTGTTCTCTGTGTCTCCAAAGACATGAAACAAAATCAGTCCCAGGCCCCAGAATACTCGTGACCTGAAATGAAGTCCATACAAGCAAGGCATGGGTTTGGAGCCAAGAGGCCCCAGACATGGTCCATGATTTCATAGTAATGAACTTTACATGGGATGACAATGCAGGTGACCGTATGTCCATGAAGTACCTATGAAGCAGGTGCTGTACTATTGACAAAAGCAAGGTGAAAGAGGTTTATAAAGTGACCCTTGAGAGGTCAAGAGTCCTCTGCCCTGGTGCCCTTAAGCTGAAAAGGTCTGTGACTTTTCCTGCATCCCCCTAGATTTTGCTCTCTCTCTCTGCCAAAACCATGCTTGATGTGCCTGAACGAGACTGAAACAGTATGGATGGAGCTAGAAACAGGATAAGCAAGTCTTAGCTCCACTTCTTTTTACCTCATATGCAAATAGCATCATCTGCCTGTTTTCAGTACCTGGAAAACATCAGCATCTGGAGAAAGAGCAGTCATCCAGAGCCTGTCAGGACAAAGGAAATCTGTGGAGAAATTTCTGCCTTGGAAAGCTTATCTTGTCCAGAACAGTATCTGACTTCAAATTGTCATCTAAGTAGTCCTACACAATTCTTCTTGATTCCTTTCTCTTCCTGAGCAGTGCCCCAAGCATAGATTCTAATTTCATTTTTTTCAGCTGCAGGTATCTAAAAATCTGGACCTTGTTTAATCAAATTCTGATTTCACTGGAGCAATCATCTCCAAGGTGGATTTTTGCATGATTTCATAGTCAGAAACAAGGCTGAGGATTATTCTGATCACTTTCTAGAGAGCTTTAAACTAGGCACCAGCTCACTTAGCCCATCCAAGACCAATCTTTCTGCTCACATTTCATTCAAGAAAGCACTTGCCATATTATCCCCACACTCTGTCAGTAGGGCAGAAGGGTCAAGCTTTGAACAAAGAAGTGAAATGGATGCTGAATGTTCCTGGACAAGAAATGTGAAATTTTCCTGTAGTTCTTTTATGCTAAAGAGGAACACTTAGGAATTTGCTGTAAGACTATGGAGCATAAAATATAGCTGCTCTAGTCAAGCACATGTCAAGTATATTCTTATCTTTTTGTCAGTTACTTTATGGATTTTACCTAGAAATAAAATTTTGCAGTTTTAACTATTCTCAAAACAATGAGGTTTATTTTGTTTTCCCTCTCTTCTCTGCCCCCCCCCCCCCCCCCC